>NC_137877.1:22099218-22234218 GCF_963924005.1 Protomyctophum bolini | reverse complement strand
TTCCTGCCAAACCACCCGTAACCAGGCCTACACTAAAGCCGTCAATCCTTGCCATTCATATCCTTGCCACCATTTGAACCCAGTGGTGGAAAAAGTACTCAAATGTTTACAAGCTGCACAATACGTCTCATTATTCGGCTATTTTCAAATGACCAAAATGTATTGGGGTTGAAGTGGTTATGTTCTGTAAATTATAATCACAATCTACAAAGTAACTAGTAACTAAAGTTTTCAAATAATTGTAGTGGAATCTCTCTGGTTGCTCTCTGGTTGCTATTGCACGGTTGCTAGGGCCCCTCCCGCACCGTTTGTTTTCACTCAACCACACTGGCTCCTGTTTTAGGCCGCGTCTTTGCAGGCTTTTTTCTCGTAAACTAAAGCGCTATACGTGGTGTTGAAGAGTTTTCTTGTGGTGGTAAGTGGCAAATCTAACTTTAGATGACATTTGAAAACCCTGCAATCAAAAAGATAAGCTCTGAGCCGAATCTGTGTTATTTCCGCCCCCCCACCAATTGAAGGTAATCATTCTTATGATTATGATACATCAAATGGCGAATCATAATATCAGATAGATTTGAAGATATTTCTTTTTTTTCTAAGTCTACCTTTTGCAACATCAATGCGAGGCTGACTGAGAAACGGCATCATATTTTCTTTTCTTGTCCCTTCTGTCTTTTATTCAGATCAAATAGACTTGCTTTACTCCACTAAAAGTAAATTGATAAGGGTATTGTTATGATAAGTAGTCATTCGAACAGCAAATTGCTTTCCTGCTTCTTAGTTTTTTCAATTAGCCGGCCTACTCAGATCATCTATTGTATGGTGGGAAGCGGCACAATGACGGCAGGGAAACTCAAACTAATAACACCAGCATTCACCATCTATTACGTTTAAGGGTTTCAAAACCCCCACTGGCACGCAGAAAGCACAGGATAGAGAACTGAGCTAGCTCAGAAGATTCTGTATCGCCCCCAAAAATGTGAGACTGTGGCGAAAGAAAAGTTAGGCAATCCATTCTCAGAGGAAGGGTACAGTAGTTAGACCAGTGGCCCTCACATTCCAACAACTCACATTCCAAGGTCCCCCATAACTCCGGTCCATATAAGGTCCCCTTGGTTTCGCAGGCACATTGTCAACAGTGTTGTGAAATGGGTCTGGGGCTGGGTCTCGTGTTACCAGTCTTTTGTCTCTCACAATTTTCAAATGCTTTGTTATACAGTCTGGAGCAACGGAAGCTCTATGATGAGTAAAATATAAAGCGGAAGTGGAGCCTCCTCCCCACTTCCGTTTTGTCTTTACAGTCGTGTAAATTTGACCTAATATAAATCGAAATCATCTAAACATAATAATATATAGGTTGCTGCTTAGCAGAAATGGAAATGAAAAATAAGCTCTAAAGATATTTTAAAATATATATTTTGTGAACATAAATAACAAACAGATTTCGGGAAGTACAGTTCGGTGCAGAGTCTATATTGAATTCGGACATTGTGGAATAGTTTATGGCTACGAGACTGCACGTAGCCATACAACTATTCCACAATCTCCGAATGCTATCCGGAAGCATTTGAAAATTGTGGGAGGCAACAGTCTGGCCACGCAAGACTATGAAACAGAGGGGAGACACAGAACAGTGCAGCAGAAAATGGACATCACCGACTGTGTGTGTGTGTGTGTGTGTGTGTGTGTGTGTGTGTGTGTGTGTGTGAGTGTGTGAGCGTGTGAGCGTGCGAGCATGTGAGCGTGTGCACGGGCTTGTGTGCGTACGTGCACGAAAGAGAGTGGGTGAATACACTGTAAGAAAAGGTTTTATATAAGCCATGAAATGTGCTTTCAGAGACACATGATTCGAGCACATACAGTTGGTATAATGTTACACACACACACACACACACACACACACACACACACACACTCTCTCTCTCTCTCTCCGACATGCAAGGGATTTTTTTTATGTGAAGGCGTGTGTTCTCTGCGAGGCGGTTTCAATATCAAGCAATTTATTTGAGAAGTGCTTCCCTTGCAGAATTAGAAACACATCCAGAGGAATACTGTACTGTACCCTTTCCACCAGTGACACATACCCCTTATTTCCGCTTACCTTTTTTGGGCCGCCTTTTCCCTGTGAAATGTCACATTCTGATGAACTGAATTGTTGTCATTTGATTTATAAATAACTAGAGGTGTGCGTGAGTAATCACTGAACTGTCACTTGCAGTGGTGGAAGAAGTACTAGGCCTGTATTCCAAATCTCACTTACTGTAAAAGTGCAAAGACAATGGCCATTTCAGAATCTACATAATGTTATTGGACAAAAACATGTATGATCATTTAACCATGAAAGCCCCATTACACTTCAGCTAATAGCTGATCTTCAAACTTGTAAAGGCAAGACAGAGCACATTGTTGCTTCAGGAAAGAAAAGCACCAGATTTATACTTAGTTTGCCAGTGTCGAGTGCTGTATTTTATTTAATATTGCAGCAATGGCAATGGCTTTTATTTCAGCATGCTAACTTTCCAGGAAGACTAAAGGCCTATTCATACTCCAGTTGTATAGGTTTTACAGTATATGGTGACTACCAAAACGGTGGTTAGTAAAAATAGATAGATGTGTTTGTGTCTACCGAGCAATCTTCGTTCCTACTCTCACCTATGGTCATGAAGTGTGGGTAATGACCGAAAGAATAAGGTCGCGAATACAATTTTCCCAGATTGCGTTTGAATCAACTTTATTCACGGCCCATAACGGTTACAAAATGTTTCGAGTGAATTAAAATAAGATTGTGGGACAGTTTACATAGCCGTTGTTTACTCTAGTTCACATCGTTTTTGGCCTTCAAAATAGTCTGCATTAGACCCACAAATCGAGCATCGGATGGGCTTTATAAAATATTAATTATGCATAAGAAAACATTGAACCCACAGTCTACAGGCAGCATATAATTATGGACCACTGGAAATGTCAGGGTGCTATGAAACTGCACTACCACTGCGCAGAAAACTAGTACACACATTTACTCAACAAAAAAAGCAATGCATGCATACTTGTTGGCATACATTATTTTGAATTATGACTCCCCTTTTTGTTTACCTCCCGTACAAATGTAATTCCTAGGATCCTCCCGCACAGACCTTTACATAAAGCATTTCTATTCTAAATCAAATTACCAAGTGGAATGATGAACAGCGCACATTGCCTGAACTTCAAATTGATAAATACACATGATTTTCCCCTGGCCGCAGTGGCGCCGGGCCTCTGCGGCTTTGGCTTCTTAGTCTAAATCATAAACCTTGGAGAGGCCAGTGTGAAACAGCTTTGGTTCGCAGGCGAACACCTAAATGAGGCTTATACATTATTGAACGCCCCTCTGGTTTATAAGGCCTTGGGCAGAAAGAATAAAACTGACCAATCTCTGTAAACTTCATTGTAACACCGTTTATAGTTTATGATTCTGACGGGGAGTATTGTACCTTGACAGTTTGTTAAGCGTGAACTGGTCTCTTTTTCAGCAGTGCAGTGATTGCACGAAAAAGTGGGCAGATTTATTTCTTCAGATTGGTTTCACCGCCGATGCTCTTCTCTTTTCTTACGGGGCCATATGGACTCGGTCATGTCGTGAATTATGGTGGCTGAGTCACAAACTGAGTAGCTTTTTAATTGCTACTATTTTCTTTACAAAACATGGAATGACTCCAGGTTTGACAGGTCTACAGATGGCACACAAAGTGTGGGTAGGGATATATTCTAATCATGGAACGGAAACAGATGTTGCTAAATTGTCATGACAATTATGTTAATTATTTGGGGGGAGGGGGTGTAATAAATGGTGTCTCAGTCTTTGTCTATTGTACAGTATACAAGTAAGATGCCTGAGGGAGAGAAGCGATAGGGCCGGGACTTAATTGTCGGGGTTGTTGAGAACTCTAGTTTTCGCCGGCTGCCGGGCACGGCTGTGCAACTAACTTTGGGGAAGGCCCGTCTAGAGTTTAAATGGACAGGTATCAGTCAAAAGGGAGACATCGAAGAGGAAGGATGGGTGGAGAAGGATCAACATATGGAATGTCAGAACAGGTTCTGACATACGGTATATCCATGTACTAATATTTGCAACCCAGTTTTTTCACCCAGTGCCAATTATCTAATGTAATCCTGCCAACCTGGGGGGCAGTACGTGGACTGACCTCATGCCTCCTTCTATGCATGCAGAGTTCAAGCTGCTTCTTTTCACCTGACGGGGGGGAATTTACCTGGCCGGACGTAGCGTGTGGAAGGAACACGTTATTCCGACCAGTTCCTTTCCCCTCCATCAGGGGGGCTGGCCAGGGGGAGGTAGTTTTTTTAGAGACCAGGATTACTGCATGTTTTACCTACCCTAGGGGACACGGGGAGAACATGAAAACTCCACACAGATATTGATGACATCAGGGACATCAGGGATCTCCATATATTGGCTTAATTGCGACAGCAATTTACTATCATCCTTGCTGATGTCATAGTGATGTTTAAATTGTCTATATATTAAAATAGACAAATTTTGGATATGTATAATATGGATGTATGTGTGTAAGTATATGGGTGTACATATGTTTATATGTATACTCGTATTACTCTTGAAGAGCAGTTTAACTGGCACAGAATCCAGCAAGTAATTTCAGCTATAGAGGGGTGGGAGTTTATACGTTTTTACTTCTTCTCACTCCTTTTCGGATATGCTTAGATTTCTTTCTTTTTTATTTTTCCTTTAATTTCTTCTTGCTATTTTTTAACTATTTATTTTAATTGTTTTTCCTTGTGAAATGCAAGGAATTGTTTCTGTTTTATTGGCATATTCAAAATAAACATGACAAACAAAATGTTACGAGACCTGGGCACAATATATGCGGGCTTTCCCCATGTACGGTATGGGGATTTTGAGTGATACACTGACGGACACAAAGCGCACGATTCCATCTGCTGAACTCAGAAAGCCTTGGTAAACTAGAAGAGTACAAAATAGTCTCATGTGTAAAGCACATCAATGTTTAAAGTAAGTCAAGGCAAGGGGCCTTGGTTTATTTGATTTTCAACTATATGGATTGGACCCCAAAAGTGTTCACCTTTATTTTTGCTGGTGGGTAGCAGGGGTGCTAATGTTTTATTAAGGGATTTGATTTCTCATTTGGCCGCCAGCTGTGAAAGTTTCTGATCTGCTGCCATAATTCAATAATGTCTTCTCACTTATGCCCTTTTTCAAAAGGGGGACTTTTGAAAAAAGGCCTTCATGTGGCCAGTCTGTGATATCACTCACAACAATGTGAAAAATAAGTAAATACAAGAGATAGTGCTTCTTTTTTTGTTTGTGACATTAGCTTCGGACACATAGATAGACACACCAACCATAGACGATGCAATGCGAGAGTGCGGTCTATGGACCACACCAACTCTGGTATCGCTGCCCTCCACAACCTCATGTCTTGAGCTCTGTAGTGTTGTTAGCTCCACTCTTATAGACAAGCTCACAATGCATTGCAACGTGACGTTTTGTGAGCTTTTACATTGGCTATTCTTGCTATTTTGAAAAACCTTGATACTTTTGGCATGACATAAACATGACAAAAATCAGGACGCAGAGGTAAAGTGGCTAAAAGGTAATGACAATGCGCACAATAATGAAAAATATTTTGTGGAGGGAACATGCCTATTGAATATGCACTCAAACCCATGACGTTACCAATAGTGTCACAAGCCAATCTCTGTGTGTATCATATGCTAAGAAGAAAAAGAAAAGGCCGCCAAGACGGAGAAAGCTTGCGGGGGTTTCTGCAGTGTCATGAATCTCTTGAGTAAACAAGATCCGTCTCACTGGTTCACTGACATCCGGGCAAGCCAGGCAGCCATCGATGCAGAGCAGACAGCTTTGGCACGCGCTTTCCTGCCAACCAAGGATTTCTTGACTCCCACATTCTTTATATCAACCTTTTCTGCCAGCTGCCTAAGAAAGGACGGAAAAGGCTACTTGAGAGAGTGAATGAAACCCAGTGTGTCACCAGTTTAGAGAGGTTAGCCTTTTTTTTATTCATTGGGGAATTCTGCTTTTATTGCAAGAATATTTAGCAATAAGGTCAAGGAGCCCTCTGCCATGCCTTTGAAATTGAAATGGAGTTGGAGGTGGAAAAGTTTTACTGGAAGTCTCTGAAGAATTGGCATTAAAGCAAATCAATAGCTGTCAGAACAACCTGGAAGAGTCTGGAGATACGGTATATATGCAATATGCATGCCTCAACAATAAGAAAACCTTGGCACATTAACAGTATGCGTATCTACTGTAACTCATCTCATTACAAGACTGGAGTATGGGAACAATTAAGCACTCCTTTTTGAATAGGAAATCACTTTGACATCCTGGCTCCCGTGGGTCTGAACTAAATGAAAAAAGGACCATTGTAACAGTCAGCAATAACGACGTGAATGGAAATGAGAATTTCTACTGGTATTTTGTGGCGCAGTGCACATGTCCAAGACTTCAACCACTTCCAAACTGGTGTCCCTATTTCGGGCACATCGTTGTAGGCAAAGATCTCCTACAACAAGCTCACAGTGCGCCACAAAACACAGGTGGTTGTAGAGAGGGCATGCCAGAGAATCAGCAGAGTGCCCCTGTACAGTACTGTGCTCATAGCCACAGGCAAAATGGCGGCACTCTGTCACCACTGCCACGCACCAAGGCTTTGCTCAAAATGTCAATCTTTATTACCTCCATGATAGAAAATGGTGAAGTGCAAATGTCATCTCCATAATAAAGAGCCCGTATCACATACAATTAAGTATGCATGACATCGTGCCAGCCAGCCTCCTAAGCAAAATGGGCCTCATTGGCACAGGCCATTTCTAACCTTTAATGTAAACAGCGAAGCTGAGGTTCCATTGTGTCAATGGCCGTTATTCAGCCCGATATGATAAGTCCAACACAAATCGGAACATTAACCCATTAAGACCTACAAATGCCTTCTAAATCTGTAGGACCCTCAACATAAGGACCCTCAACATGATATGCCTTTGGCTGGGACATCCCCCCCTATTTGTTGTGCCAGGGACCCCGCAGAAGAGAAGATTTAAAATCTATTTTTCGAAAAATGTTCAAACATTTTCAAGATTTTCAAAAATGCAAACTTGCACAGCAGCCAGATTGAAAGAAAATGGGCCTCTTCCTTACTTCTGTCACAGGTCTTTACCAATTATACTAATACTAATTACGGCTCTGTCCCATTTAGCACAGTGGTTCTTAAACATTTCAATTTCAAGAACGTAGACTGCACCCGTAAAGCCGTTTGCAACCCCCCTAAGGAACATGAGGGTACCTGGACCACACTTTGAGGCCCACTGGTGTAGCAGAGTGTTTCCAGTGAGCCAATATGCACAACACCAGCACCCTGACTCTGTTTGACCAGAATAGAACAGACCTGTGAATATGGCTGCTGTGCATAGAGCCTATTGTCATTTTCTAGACGCTTGCCTGAATAATATCAAATTCCAGTTTTCCAGTTCAAATGTGGTTTGTTGGAAATGTGGTTGTTGATAAGTTGTGCAATAGGCATCTATTCCCATCTCCTGTTCTTCTGCTATCCCGTTCCATGTCTCTAGACAAGTGGGGGGGCTAATTTAATTTAAGCGAGCAAATAAGACCAGTCAATGAACTAATCTTGTCTTTCTACAGTCCATTAAGGAATTGTCCATCCATGCCACCGGTGGCCGTCCCCCAAGTCTTGTTAAAAGTAGAATCACTTTTGTTAGATGTGGTAATGAGTTCAATTTAGTGTATATTATTGCTCGGATAAATTAAATACATTTTCAGTCAGCTCAGAACATTATTGATCCCATTGACATTCAGTTCAAACAGTTTAATCCTTTTAATTTGCTTCGTATTGATGAACATGGACTGACATTGTGGTAATTGTAGCTAATACATTTATTTTAATTGCTAATGCAATATATTTGTCAGCTCAGTGATGCAATCAATTTCAAGAAAAGGGGCTCGCCAAGACTCGCTGTCAGATTCTAAGTACTTACTGTATACAGTGGTGTAAAGTAACTAGTTACATTTTCTCACATAGCCTACTGTACTTAAGTACAATTTTAGGTATTCTTTACTTTACTGGAGTATTTCCAGTAAATTATTAAACCTTGCAATGTACTGTAATTTAACCCAACCCTGCTAATACCAGGTAATTATATTCAAGGGTTTAGGCATGCTTAAATGCCTAAATCAAATTCACACAAATTCACACAATTTTCCACTGCACAGGATAACTTTTTATTATAATTATAACAATAATAATAATAATTATTATTATTTCAATGTCTATATAGCATACATCATTCGGAACGAAGTATTTTGTGTGTGTCACTGTGTGTGCATACAGCAAGACTGTAGGATAAAGGAGGGTGACTTCACGGTATGCAGTAATGCTAATGTAAGCTTCATGCAGAGTTTTCTTTTTTTCTTTTAACCATAGCAATTATTAATGCAGGACAGGAGAATTAGCTGATTTAAAACGGAAACACTTAAGGTCGACGTGAAATGATCGAGAAGACCTATTAGTCACCATGGGACCGACCATAGAACGTGGAGCTTCTTAATGTAGTCATCTACTCAGCACCCAAGAGGCTCTGCCGTGTGGAGTTCATCCAGCCTCAGTCACTTTGTTTGAGAATCCTCCTCACTGCAAACAACGAGCGTTGGCTGGGGACAGACGGAGAGAGAGAGAGAGAGAGAGAGAGAGAGAGAGAGAGAGAGAGAGAGAGAGAGAGAGAGAGAGAGAGAGAGAGAGAGAGAGAGAGAGAGAGAGAGAGAGAGAGAGAGAGAGAGAGAGAGAGAGAGAGAGAGAGAGGCGACTGACTGGCAGTGCTGAAAGAGTCACGCCAGTCCAACAGAAAATTGGGCCAGGATATACAGTAGAGCTGCTCCCAGTGCCCACGCCGTCTTCAACCCCAGAGACGATGACGGGGGCCAGCGAGTGTGTGTGTTCATGTCAGCCAGCGAGGTCAGCTTCCCAGTCCCTGTGTATCTATCATAGCTGCCAGGGAGGGGTCATTCCTGTCGGATCCCTCTGGCTCAAACCGTCGTCTCAGGATCAGCGGGGACGCTCCGCTGCCCCGGCAACCCCTGCAAATCCCCCGGGGGCGGGGGGGGGGGGGGGGGGGGCACAACCGGCACGACCTGACACTGTTCGAAAGGAAGAGACGCCCCGCAGAATATAATCAGCCGTGTAGATAATGAATGTGATTAGAAGTCAAACTGGATGAAGCTACGTATATAGCTTCCTAGAACTGCCACGTAATCGCCTATCGGAGACCGGTATTATTATTTTTTGTAAGCGGTTTTGCAAAGGGTTGTTGTTCACAAGCTTTTGGATTAGAAGCTTTTCTCTAGGGGAAATTGGCCGTTTTCTTTTCCCTTCCATCCTGCAGTAAATGACCAAAAGGATGAAAACAGCTTCACTACTTTTCTTCTTTTTTTTCCCTTTTTTTTTTGCCAGCGAGGACACATTTGCACATTTGGACTAAATGAGGCATATGCCGTGGTGTGAAATTGGTCATTTAAACCTTTAGGCTTAATGCAGTCAGAGTTGCGACAAGGTCGTTCTCTTTTAATAGTCAAGTAAATCTTTCTTACTTGTATAGCACATTTTCATACATTGTAAACAATGCAACAAACAAAGATATGCATGGATCTGTAAATAAATAAATGCATTTATGACCCCCTTTGGGGATGTATTTTTCATCACTATAGTATCCCTACATGTTTTGTTTGAAATACATCGAAGATGCGATTATATTCCATTTCTAATGGATGAAGCCTTCAACCCTCAAACACTACACTCTCCAGTTGGCGGGTGAGCAGTGATTCGCCAAATCACTGCCCCCCTCATCTAGGCTTCCAGCTATAGACAAATCCACAGAGGGGCGCCCCGGGCGCAGCCATTACCGAGGCAGAGCCCTGCCGGCCAGGTGCAGCCATGTGCTGACCACAGCCCAGCAACTGCCGCGCCCCGGGAACCCCCCCACGGACCTGCCCATTGTCCTTTCTCTCATGCCAGAGCCAACAGGTGGCTCTCTCTGCCTTGTGTGTTCTTGGGGAATTTAAGGCACTGGGAGGTCTCTAGGACTATGTCATACTGTCAGACATTCAGTGAAAATCTAGATTTTAATCAAGAAGGCAAAAGATGGGGCTGTGGGTAACCCTCGTCAATTACGCCTACAGGTTTAAGTGGTTGATGATAAAAAAGTAATAAAAGTAGTAATGTGAATTTGAAAATTAAGATCGATCCATCTTCCTTAATAGCACCCAGGTTTCTGACCTCTCAAAGCCTCGCTTCTTAATAAAGAACACTGTGATGTTCCTTAATGTGTCTCTTTATCTGCACGGCATTTCAATTTTCAGACATGGCAAGGCTTTGCCACAAACATTATCATTCAATATCTTAAAATGAGCCATCAGACTTTGTGTGCATTCGCATATTACAAGGGTTTTTTGTGGCATTTGATTTGATTGCACACATAACTCTGCAGTGACTATCTGTAGCCTGTGCATTCACAAGGGGTGAATGATGCTACAGTATAAAACCATTATCATAGACATGTCCAGCATATTTTACTACCATGACCAGTTCAAAACCCCAAACATTGATCCTGATGCTTATCTGTGATGGTGTAACCTCATAACCTCACCAAATATGTTATTCTCAGAGAGATCTTGGAATTGCTTTTATGCAGCTACAGGAAGCCATCTAGATTAGAAGATACAATTTTAGATAACAAAGACATTTTAGATAACAAACTTATCCTTATCTTTTCTTTTTTGAATGTATGTCCACTTGAAAATACTCACAGGTTTTGGGAATGTTTTCAAAGCATATACATATTGTAATAAATGTGAATTATGCTGCTTTAATCAAAGTATCATATCCGTATCATGTCAGTATCGTGTCAGTATAATGATCAGTATCGTATCGTGTCCAGTGTCGTGGTCCGTATCATCATGTCAGTATAATGGTCAGTATAATAACAATAAGTTGCGCTGCAGGTGGTGTCAGGGAGACATAGTCCTAGCAGGAACACCATTCCTCTATGAAATCTACCAAATCTCTTTGCCAGCTCACACACAGCGCGAGGCTTCAAGTGATTCAAGAACTGAGGCCAGGTAGAAGGCAAGTGGTTTCTGTCTACATATATAGCAGGTTAACCTGGTTGGCAAATCCTGAAATTTGTCACCCGCTTACTTTTACTACTCGGGCAACTGGATTGTCTGGTTTACTTAATTACCAGCCAACCAATCAATCTGATCCTATATTTAATTTCCAATTCCCACTAAAACATGAAGTGTCACATACTGTCCACACTGTCCTGCAGTACTTTAACTACAATAACCCTGACATCCCCATTTAGGGCATTTCATTATTTTCAAAAACAAGATGTGACACACTGAGTTTGTAGATCGGCTATATTCCAGTGATGGTGCAGAATCTTGCCTCTCCGTGGTCCTGTTCCTCCCAAGTTTTTAAATCACTCAGACCTACTTATTTAACTTGGTACTTTTTCACCATTTGCAGAACGAGTACAGTATGAGGGCCTGATGGCAGCTTTGGGAAGGAGGGATTGCCCTGAATTTTTGTGGCCATTGCCTGCGAGCGAAATATAGTTGTGTTACCTAGACCTTGTCTGTGCTCACCTCAGCACAACACAGGAACAAATGGACCATTAAGCTAATGGAACCAAGCAGGCAAAGCACATGTTCAGCTTCCATCTTCCCAACAACTCACAGGGAGCCAATTACTGCTAAATCCCCCCCCTTCACCATGAAAAAAACAAAAAACAATGCCTTGCTCCCAAGCAGCTTAATGAAGGAAAAAACTGCTTACAAGCTGTTTGACTTTTAAGATAATCGATTTACAACATTGTGTGGTATTAATTAGTTAATGGTTAACATTGTGTATGTGGAACAGATTTTTTCCCCCCTCAGGGGCGATCTGGGAAAACAGGGTGTTTCTCTCCCACTGGAGTTAGTGGGACATCATCTGGATCAGTTTAGCCAAAACATCTGGACCAGCTCAGACATCCAGGGAACACTCCAGATGTTGAAACACCCAAGTACATGGAACGGAAGGAGACTATGCCACCTCTACTGTATGAACCCTCAAACAAACTTTACACTTTCTCAGTTTGACTTTGAGGGTGTCAGTCCTAATCACTAGGCTACACACACCTGAGGGAAGCATGGATTGCAGTTCTCAGTAACCACAATTGATTTCAGGACTCCACAGAGTCCAACATGACTTTATCTTGACTAACTCTTGGCTTTCTTCAAAGCCAAGAGTTAGCTTACCATAATGTTCTTGGTTCTCCTTTAAAGCAAAAGGTTAAAGCCTGGTTGGCTGTATGTAAGAACAACATGAACATAGGCGTAGAAAGATGACACCGAATTATGATTTTACAAATTGTGCTAATTGTTTAGAAACAGAACGCTAGTGTGGGGGAGTCCTATCATGCTGTTTCACAAATCACATATTGGGAGTTGGCTTGCCAAACTCTTCAGATTATTTAGTTTTTGTCTTTCAACCCATTAAGGCCGATTCTACAAATGCCTTCTAAATCAGTAGTTCTCAAACTTCTTTGTGTCAAGGACCCCCAAATTATTATATTGGTTATATGGACCCCCATCTGAAAATGTTTTGTTCCAGGTACCACCAGAAGAGAGTTTTGTGTAAAATAAATGTTAAACTAGATAAAGTGCCCCTCGACGCACAGGTCTCCAGCAGGGCAGGTCAGGTTGTGTCCTCCTGGTGGCGCTAGAATAGGCCAATGTGAAAAGGGTGCAGTGGCGGTGCGTCCATAGGGGGCGCTGGTGCGCCGCACCACCATGCCCACCCCCTGAATAAAACGTGAATAAGAATGACTGAGAAACGAAATCTACAGCCTGTAATTTATTTAAAATTAGCAATCCAGAAACGTTAATATTATATAATATAAGTAGCCACTAACCAAAGGCAGTGTTTAAAAGTTGTAATATGCTGCCACGTTAGTATTATGCCTCCATGAAATGTCAAATGTTATTTACGTTGTATGACGTTTCTGATTGGTTAGTGTGTGTCACGTGTTGGTGCGCGAGCGGCGATCATCTGGAGCTATATTCTCAGCACTGAAGAGTAATGCATTGCGGTACACAGGTCTTCAATACAAACTATAGGAAGCCACTGGGTCGCGAAATATGTGCGATCCATGACGTTATTCACACCACAAAACACTTGGGGGCAGCATACACATCACAGCACAGTTTGACATAGGGTTTAACACACAGCCACAACAACATACGCTAGAAAAACGAGGGATGAGACAGATGAATGGAGCCAGGTAAATTCAATATAATAATAGTTTAATTCACTTGCATAATGGAAAAATAAGAGGAAAAATAAAACTCTGTGAAATCACTGCAGAAAACACCATTTGAGAGAAGGACACTGCAAGAAAGAGAGCTGGGTCCAGACAAACCTGATGTAATCATCACAAATGTATGTACAAAAAGTAAAAATTAAGCCATAACGTGGCAGAGTCATGGCTTTGAGGGTTATTTTATAAGGACGTTTTGTTTATGTTTTTGTTAATGTTAAAGCCACTGTAGCAAGGTCATGTGGCTTTGAGCCATTGCACTTTTTTATGGCACTGGTCCTTCTGTCTCAGGTTTGTTTCTTTAACCCTATATGAACCTTTTGTTACATTTTGATGTATTTAATAAACCTTAGACAGGCTCCCTTAGTAGATATATTTAATAAACTTTAGACAGGCTCCCTCAGTAGATATTTAATCTATGATACCTAGTGCATGTTTTCTTGATTTTGTTATAGCGCCCTCCCTAGGACAAATGTCACCGGCCGCCACTGAAAGGGTGCCTTTACTTCGAATCACGAATCAGTGCACGTTTACATTTCGAGTCAACCAGGCTCTTCTTCAGAACTTTCCAAAGTATACAGTACCTTTGAACGGACGCCACTTAGTGTATAAGCCATTAATGTGGGGATATGTTCTATAATTATGTGCCATTATTGGCGAAGATGTGAATAGACAATATGAATTGACTGTAGTCCTTTTAATTATGCCCTGACAATGCTAGCAAGGAAATTGTCAGTCAATTCCTTTCTTTTTTCTTGCCGGAAAATCTGTTCACTGCAGTGTTGTCTGTGAGTGAGTCATACTGGACTCCATTGTTCGATGTTCTTAGCTTACATCAGAATGATCAGGATATTGTCAGAGAAAGCAGGGCAGGGGTAAAATTACATTCGAATTACAATCACTTGACACCAATTAATATCATCATCCCGACAGTATAGGGTATAAGTTGAAACCATGGCACTCAATGAAGTAGTATAGTTGTAGTAGTTTATTTTGGTTATTAAAAACGACATTCTCTCTCTCTCCACTAATTCACTATTTATTTACCGTATTTGTATCAATGAGTCAATTGTTCTTTCCTTTTACCCAGGGGTTCCCAAACTGTGGTGCGTGCACCCCTTGTGGTGCGTGAGCACCTTGTAGGGGGTGCGCGACATGAAAAGGCTAATGGTGGTGCTATGGTTTTATTTGAAATATATTAACATATTATGCCAATATATGGCAAGTAATGCAGAATATAGCCTATGCTGCATATATATGCCATATTCAGGTTCATATATATGGATAAATAGTAAATGTATCTATATAGCTTATGCAACTTTTATTTCCAATGACTGTTGTGGATGTATGTAGTCATCAGAGAGTGGAATATCAGCAGCAAGTGGAATGTTAAATGTGGAATGTTATCCACATTCGAGGGGAAACAAAGTTGTATTTTTTTTCGTTTCACACTAAACCCAAGTGGTTTAGGTTCTAAACACTTATTTGTAACACTTTTGAAAGGTGTCAGTGTTTAGATTATATACAGAAGAGCATGTTTAAATGCCATGATTGCACTGAGTCATCTGGCTACTCCTTCTCATTGGGAACAAGTAGCCTATTGCAGAGTACACACTACAGTACTATGCATACCCTACCTGGCAGGTGAAAACAAGCCACCAGATTAGCATTTGAATGCCTGATCTGCATGTGTACAATAGGACAGGCAACGCGGTCCACCCCCCACTACTCCCTGCCCCGGACAAAAGAGGTGTTAAGGTGCGTTCAGACTTGGATGGTTAGAGCGGAGCGATTACATACAAAGTCAATGCAAAGACGAGAATTGTGTGCACAGTCACGGCGCGACCTGGCACGGTACAAATGGGACGGACCGAGGCGAATATATTCCATAGAATAATGATATATTCAGGTCTAATTCTTCATGGGTGCTCGAGCCCTGCCGCCCCCACAGAGTCTACGTCACTGATACACACTGTATTGTATCTGATATGTAGGGTATTAAAGGTGTCTTGAAAATGTGAGGCAGCCAGTGAAATGCAAGGTGCAATTTTTTCTGTTACTATATGCCAGGGACAGTATTTCACTTTTATGTGTACAAAAAGAAAAGAAAAACACATATGACAGCACTTTGTCAAGTTTTGTCAGACTGTCCTCACTTGTAATAAAGTTCAAAGTACATGTTTTTGTTGCAATGATACAGTAGTTTGCCGTTTCTAAGACGCTGTGGGGGGTTTTGGGCTGACAAAATAAACTGGTTTAGTAGTAGCAAAGTGTCATCTTAAAGTAGCATATTCCCCAGCAAAAACAAAAGTTCCGGCGGTACAAAATTGAACCGCCGCAGTAACTCAATTGCCTATTGTTGCCATCCTGTGGGCTGTGTGTTATGCATCTTTTTTATCGGCCCGCAGAGAACACTGCGTGAATTTACAACAAGATGAGGCTTGCGAGGAATGGACTATCGCGCGCTATAGTCTGTTGCCTATCCCTCCCTCAGGATGCCATTACTGTGAAGCAGCACTGTTTATGAGAGGGAACTGGAGTGCGAGGGCAGCCAGAGGTACTGTAGTGCTACTGGATCTTGGGGGAGGGTTGGGGGGAGGAGGGGATCCTGGGAGAAGCATTGTCTTTTGGGTCTGCAGATTCACACCAAACTTTTCAAGCTTCAATATTGGGCTCTTTTTTTCTTACTCTCAGGAGAAACCTAGATTTTCCAGTTTACCTCTGTTGAGCCTCCATTATAACTCGATTTTCAAAGCGCCCTATCTCCAAAGGTTCGAGAGGGTGGGCTGCGGTGCCTGTCAACCTGACAGTGGACAATATGCAGAGAGGGGGGGGTGAGAAGGTTGCAAGCCCCCAGAATGGCTGGGCAACGTTGAAGACAGCTTTCTACTGGTCAAAACCTGGTACTGCAGGCGGGCTGGGCCCAGGTTAGGACGTGACGCAGAGGTACCACAAGAACAGTACGAGGGGTACTATGATAGGAGCCAACCAATCATATTGTTCGTTCTTCCGGTGCTTCAAAACGCCACTGAGCAACTTCCATTGAAGTGAATAGCGGGGCTGTTGCTCCTCAATCCATTCTCTAGATATATTATAGCTCTGGGGGTTGTCGTGGGATTCAGAATCCAGCGTAATTAACTCACTCGCAATCGTTCATAATTCAATAAAAAACAAAAATGTTATCGACTTAACTCGTTCTTCATGGTGGTCTGAGCCATTGGGCCAGAACTTGTTTAACTTCTTCTTTTCAGTCAATGAGTTAACCACATAAACCAGGGCTATTCAACTAAATGATGGGGCCACATTGTCAGAAATCCAAGGGTCTGGGGGACAGACTAACCCTAACCCTCGTGTGCAACCATACATTAATGAATCCCTTTCAACCTGCTGTCCCTATTTTTGGCTTTTAAATGGCGAAAAATATTTAGAAGCTCAAAACCCGTCGAAATGCTTGTTGTGAGCTTGTACTAGATCTGCTATTGCCACCCTATATTTTTTTCCCTCAAATGACGCCTCTGGCCCAAATGACTGCTAAACTGCAACAAATGCCTTATTCCCCACTTTATCAGGTGATAACCATGGTCTCTATGGCAACAGGCGGTTGCGATTTCTTGAGTTATTCGCTGTACACTTTCCTCATTAGCTCTCCTGTCTAAAGGCTCCTGTCCAGCTCTGCTGGACATTTAACACAGCCAGCCAGGCTGCTTACTCTCAATCTTCATAACCCACCATTGTTCCCTGCCCCACATGCATTATCCATCTACCCATTTCCCTCTGAGATGTAGTAGAGTAGAAGTAACCTATAGGCTATATTACAGTTATTGAGTAAATGTACTTGCACCACTGGTGTCACGTGTGCGTGCGTGCGTGACTTCATATTTCACAGTAAGCGGGAGGGAGGGCTTGGGGTACCTGACATTGAATGGACATTATGTATATCCACACGCCTTTCATTAAACATGCAGACAGAGACGATCGGGCAGTCAGAGATCTCGCCATGAGCCTCGCTAATTCTCGATCCGGAGCAACGCAAGGTCCCCAAAACAAGCGACCCCCCCAGCTTCCTTGGGTTCAAAAAGAAGGTGATGTCTCTTTGGAGTGGAAAGGAGCAGACAACGAGACGGTGCGCGTCTCTGAATCTGTGATCACTGACCTGTCAGTGTCAATCAACGCACGCGCAACAGTAAACCGCGATGACGGAACAGTAAGTGCGTTCCCGAGACCCTACCAACGGCGCACGTGCGCATCATCTAGCGCTCAGAGAGCAGCATTGAAAACGGCGCTGGACAGGACTACGGCTGCAAGGCAAGCTGGCGTGCCTCCAGTCAGCTGATCACTTCGTGTCCCACTCAATTCTAAAAAAATGCAGAGATTGATGAGGACATTCTCATCTTCACAGTAAAGGCACACCAACCAAACTGAATCTATCAATCTGGTATCCCAATAATCATGACCCTCACTGTCTACAACACCATGCATGGACAGCATCAGACCATAGACTGGCATAGAGTCTGTCCCATAATAAACGTCTGTAATATTTACAAACATTATTGCCAAAGATGTGTCGCCTATGTTTGATTCCTCTGTTGTGTTTCACAAAAATGTCTGTGTGAAACCAGAAATGTTTCAATGCATATTTGCAAATATAACTGCAAATACAGTACACCAGATGTCATTATAATTTACGAACAGCAGAGAGGTCTTTCTATTGGAAGTTGGCTGTGCTTTTGATTCAAGTTTAGAGGAAGCTTTCCTTACTAAACAAGTAAAATATCAACCATTAGTACAGGCTGTACGTGTCAGCTCATTGTTTTTATATTTGGCACAATTGGCAGCATGGGCCATGTCCACAGACTGTCAGAGGCTTGAGGATTATGGGGTTGTCCAAGTGTAAAGCAAAGCAGCTTGCAACATACTGTTCAATCCCTTCCATTAGTCGGTCTATTTGGAGAAGAAGGTGCTTTTTGTACCCATGATTTTCTTTCTTTGTTGGTAATATGACAGACTGATCGTGACCAATGTTGGCTGTGAATAAGTTCATGTGTTGCCTATATTCTGTACATTTAGGGCTTGTTTGGACTCGAGCACTGAGACACATGATGTTTTGAGTGTGTGCAAGAAACTGAAAAATATTTGTGCCCTTGATAATGTATTTTGTAAATGTGGACTCAAATAAAGTAATTGAAATGTGCGTGCGCCAAATCCTGGGGGATTCAATCGCTTTTATTTCCAATTCCTTGTCCCAGATGGCATTTCTGGTCTGTGATCCTTGTGATGATGGTTTCTCTGCTCTCATCGGTCGACTGGAAGTGATATGCGCCGACAACACACACACACACACACACACACACACACTAGTGCATGTATGACATCATAACATTCGGTCGCTGATTTTTTGCTTTTCAAAATAAGGGTTGAACGGGGGGAAATCCTGGCAAATGGCAATATAATAACAATTAATTAATTAATCCTGGCAAGTTTTCGAGGCTGGCTTCCCCCCCTCGCCCCTCACTTCACACTGTGTGATTTGTTTTATTGTTGTCTGAAATTATGTGCTGGACGCTGCATCTGTAAGGAGGGCGGTTGTCCAAAGGGAGAACAAGCTGCTATAGTAGTGAAGCACAAAGTGCATGTGGTCTTTTGAATTAAGCCTATATATTTTTGCATTAATTTTTTACTTGGTAATTTTAGCTTTTCAAGTGTTGTAAAGCAAAAGCATGCACTTGAACTCAAGTACAAGTTTGACATGAGCAATTTTCAACTGTAGTTGAGTAACATTCTATCTTTCTGTTCTTTAATTGACTCAAGTACTGGGTTTGAGTACTTTGTCCACCCACGGCGGAACCCTGAAAGGCCACATTAAGGCACTTATGTATTGCTGTGAGAGTCAATGTGGTGGCAGACCACAGGCCAGGAGTCCTTTTTCAACCGGTTCATTTCATTATTTATAGTATTATGTTTAATTGAGTATTACTACCTGGGCCTCAGTATAGAAGATTAATTTCTCAGGCAAATTTTCTCTCTAAGCTCAGTGTGGAGATTAGCCTAGCAAATTGGCACTGATGAATAACCCATTATCAATATGAAGCCAAGGTGGTGTTATGAATGAGGGTTATATAAGCCACTTTGTTTGCTCATTAACTGAACAATGAATCTGTCGCTGAATCAGCCTTGTATTTAACACTGTTACCGGAGCAGTGGAACGGGCTTACGGTCGACGTTGTGTTAAAGGAGATTTCAAGAACAGAACATTACATGCTAACTTTGTCTCATCACATACACCTCCCTAATTGGCTTTAGGGAGGAAACAAACGACTGCAAAACTACAGTAATGTAGTTGTTTGTACACAGCAAACATCATCCGTGTTAATGTAAGTCTGAAAGTGTAAATTGAATGTTATGCGTACACTTTCAGAGTAAAAAATGACCATTTAAGTGATATAAACTTTGTTGTACGATAAATGGTGAACATAGCCAAACTCACAACTACAAACTCACAATCCGTTCAATCTGCCCAGCAAAGCTCTGGACAGGGTTGAACCGCTTGGGGTCCATTGGTCAAATACATATTAATATGGGGGGCTTGGATTTATTTATTTTTTAGAGTTACATCATCATATACTCCCTCACGGAACCTGTGGTCCACTGACACAAGGGTCTCTTTTTTTAATAGGGGGTTATTGCGGCGCAGAGAGGGCATTACTCCGCAATAACGCAATAAACTGCATTATCACCAAACACAGCACCATACCATGACACTTCATCAGATCTCCAAATCAATATCCGTTATATATATATGGTGCAATGTGGAGGTCAAAGGTCATGTTCAGAAGGTTCAGTATTGATTGACACTTTGTTTTCACAAGAACCCTATAGCAACCCTACCTGGGACGAACCTTTGGCCACTTTTAATACCCTAGAAAACAAAAGAAACAAATGAAAAAAGACCATTACTGCATAAAAAGTAATCAACAAACTATTCAATTACTATGCAATACAAACTGGTCTAAGATTGGCCAAATTGTCAAATAATTTAAGAAAGATTCAGAAAAAGCTGATCTACAAGCTCACAACAACTTAAGAGCTTGTAGATTTGTGTCAAACAATATGTAAGCCTCAACTCCTACAATTCCAAGTGCTTGTCAGGGTGGGGATCCTCAGTCCAGATCAGGGCAGGTGCTCCGATATAGGCCACCTAGGCGGCCACCTACAGTAGGTCGCCTATATAGGGAAGGAAATGAATGATGACAATTGCGTGATCGGTATATCCTATCACTTGTTTTCGTTCGCAGTTCACATACTTGTTTACATGACTGAATGAATACCTTGTGATACTGTCTGTCTGTCTGCCTGCGTTGTCTGGCTGTTAAACTGACAATGCTCGCAGTCACAGTTCACCTCTTAGTGCTGCAGTTTAGAGGAAAGAAGTTGAGAAATATGCGTGCTATCTTTTGTAGCATGGGTGATGGGACCCGCTTAATTAGCAGGACACAGTGATGATAATGGGTGTATGGCTGTGACTAGGTGTTGTGTGACATTACCGTGGTTGTTTATTGTTTATGCATGTGCCATATGATATGTGGTTGTGATGTCTTTATGTACAAGACTTAATGTACAAAAACGCTTAATTAGTGTTGCCTCAGGACCCCACTTTGAGAACCACTGATCTAGTCTCAGGAATGCACATCTCTAATAAGGCTGCCCTTGTTGTGACTATTTATTGCTGTACATTTATTATATGTGGGGCGGCCATAGCTGAGTTGTTAGTGAGCCCACGTCGGGAGCCAGAGCCCCTGGTTGTCCCACATATGCGATTCCAGGCCAGGTCAGCAATGTGTCGATGTGTGTCCCACCTGAGCAAGACTCTTAACCCTGAATTGCTCCCCGAGTGCCGTAGAATGGCTGCTCACTGCTCCAATTGTTATAGGATGGGTAAATGCAGGGGACAAATTCCACCTACAGTATGTGCATATACTATACATAATTATAATAATGTGACAAAAATCACCCCAAAGGAGTGAGGTCTATTCTATTCTACTCTGTGTTGGATGAGTCAAATGAAATGAACAAATACAGTTTAACACTCAATTATCTTGCTAGCAGACTGCCTGAAATGGAAATATAACGATGAAAAGGTCACTGTGCAACTGATGCAACTAATAAAAAAAATACGTAGCTTATAGAAATGTGTTACTTCCACTGGAACTTATCAAATCCTGTCTCAAAGTATATTAAAATATGTACAGTGTTCATACATCCAGTAGTGGAACGGCCTGTGAGGTAAGAGAATACACATGACTATATCTTATCATAAATAACGGTGCTATTTAATGAGGGGGAACATGGGTCTGTCTTACCGTGCGCCGTAGGTATCACTGCTTCCCCGGGAGAGTCTCTGAGGGACTGAGATAGGCAGAGGTTTATAAGTCACCTGGGCGTCGGCCCGCAGGTGTCAGGTAATTTGGTAGATGAACAGGCGGCGTGGGAAGTACTGCCCATTCTGCAATTCCAAGCTGACAGCGCGTCACTCTGCTTCCCTCTCCCAATCTCTCCCCGGGGTTGCAAACCTGTGGTGCCACAATACATACATACATAGCCTTAGGTATGCGGTCTAGTCTAACTTGGACTCAGGGGAGTGGACGCCTCTGCCTTGCATAGTCCCCAGTGAATAGGCATGTTGCCCTTCACTGCCCTTATGTTGGAATTCCTTTTAAATATATGAAGGTATTGTGGGCTGGGATTTTACAAAAAAGCTCCCCTTTTAAATACATACATACATAGCCGCTCACAACTTGTAGCTTGTAGATCGTCAGTTTTTGCTATAAATCCTCCTTTTATTTTTAAATACATTTTTAAAGATTTTGACTAAAATGACTTGCTCAAAATAGGGGAACATCAGGTTCAAAGTAGTTTCTGTTTAAAGGAGTAGTTCACACAAAAATATGTATTTTCTATCAATTCCACACCCGATGAAGCCTTGAATTCATACAGATTCATTTTTCCTTATTTTGTTGTATTTAAATTTATTTAAATTGTTATGTTTTGCCTCCCCTAGGACCCGTGGGAGGGTGAACGGGAGGGTAGGCTGGGTAAGCGTGACCACACTTCAGCCCATCCTAAGGGGAAGGGTTGCACAAAAAGAAAACACAAAAAAACGGGGAATGTCACCAATAACAATAACGATGTAAAACGAACCTTGTACCTATCCCTGAATAAAGAAATATATTTAAAAAGAAATTAGCTTAGGAATTCGAAAAAAAAAAATATATATACTGTACATCTCCATGAATTCATGGCTTCATACTGTACTTACTTACATATAGGCCTTTAAATATTCTGAGGAACATAGACCATTGATGAAACTCCTCCATCCCCTTCGGTCTTGCGCCCTCTACTCCAGTTGTTGCCATGACAGCCCTCGCGCCTTCATCTCCTGCTCCATGGTTCTTCTCCAGGTAGCTCTAGGCCTTCCTCGCTTCCTCTAGCCTTGCGGGCTCCATGTTAGAGCATGTTTTGTGATTGATCTATTATGTCTTCGAAGTGTGTGACCTATCCAGTTCCATTTCCTCCTCCTGATTTGTGTTTCTATTGTGTCTTGTTGTCTAGTGAGGTCCCACAGGTTGACATTGGAGATGGTGTTGGGCCAATAGATAAGGAGGAGTTGGAGGCAGCGGTTGAAGAATGTCTGTATTTTGTTGAGTATGTTGGTAGTTATCTTCCAGGTCTCTGAAATGTAGAGTAGGGTGGATTTGACATTTGAGTTGAAGCTCAAAACACGTCACTTTGCAGCACGTTTCAAGCTTGCAGATGTGCTACTTTTGATAATTTTGTGTGATGCTGTAGTATGATCAAGTATAGGGTGTTAATTTATTACCCTAACCCACAAAAGTTTGAATATGGAGATAACAGGTTTGTGCCTGACAGCCACGAAATGACTGAGTGCTCTGTCTCATCCTCTCCATGGTCTTTTTGTTAACAACGCCGATACCGAGACACCTCTCCTTTCTTTTTATCCCATAATAATTCTCTTCCTTGTGCCTCACTAATCACATCATCACTAAATATTGCCATTGCCATTCCTTTTTGGACAATGAAAGGATGTTGAAGGTCATTCATCATATCGGCGACTTGCTAATGCTATCAGCTCTTGGCACCGCCTTTTAATCATTCCCTCATACTAAAAGCTGGCGGGACATAAACCCAATACTTTACATCTTGCTGAGTATGAAACGTTATTAAAAAGTTGCAAAGCTGGTGGATTGTGAGGCTCCCTAACTTCGCCGGGAACTCTTCTCAGGTTACATTTTGGAAAACACTGTGCCTAATACGTGAAATGGCTGATTTATACTTAGTTGCGTGTCGGTGTCTCACACCAAACATAGCTTATCTACAAGCCAAGAAAGGTGTTGCGCTGGAACACGTTGTGGGCACATATCTAATGCTTTAGTTGCACCCCATCTACCACTTCTGAGAGCTGACACGTAAATTAACTGCAATGATTTGGCCACAAAATGAACAACAGCACTAATGAGCTCATATATCACTTACAGAGACTCGGCTCAACTCTATCTAGCTACAGTATATAGTACTACAGTAGATATAATTTACTGACATATATCGGGCGTAATGTAATTTGTCTGCAGTAAAGTGTTTTTGCTTTTCTGTTCACTTCTATAAGTTACCTTAACAATAAAGTTGAACTGAATATCATTTCCTGGAATTTAATTTAACTTTTTATTATTTTTCCGGGGGGGTCGGTCGGTCACTGCTACAATCTTCTGGCATGTGTGTTCCTTCTTCTGGGTTATTATTGCGACAGCAGATTTAATTCAAAGGGTGAAAAAAATATATTGAACGTGATATTGTCCAAAACAAAAACGAAAACCAAAGAAAAGAACCGTGGCAGGGGTTTGTATTTCATCATCATAAAACCGAGATATCCGGCGTATCCCCCCCTCTCATTCCAGACCATTCCCACCTCCAGCCAAGAGGTTAGCTCATTCCAATCACCACAGCATAATTCTCATACCAGTAAAAAGGGCATGGTGAAATCCAATACTCATGGATTTTGTTCCCGTCTGCTGTGGGGGAGATTATTTTAAACAACAATGCAGTATTATATTTTTTGGGCACACACCGTACCTAATTCTCCCATTGCCTTCATAACAAGCATGAAAGATAACTTGCTGAAATGAACATTTTGGAGCTGTGTTTGATTGCAACACCTTGTGTGAATTGTGAGGTGCAGAGCCTGGGCGTTGGGTTGGTGTGGGGTGGGAGGGTAGCAGTCCGACTTTTGTTGTTATACTTAAGTAAATGTATCAATACTCTAGATGTAGAAATACATAGTAAAAGTAAAAGTCCGGCAGTCAAAATGTACTTGAGTAAAAGTACAAAACCGTTGGCATGATAAAACTGTAATTTGTACAGATTGAATAATTGTAATTACTTACTTTCCACCACTGGACTTGCCAAAATAAGTGAGTCTACATACACCTGGGTACCACTTATTTTCTCATCAATGAAACATTAAAATCTGTGACGTTAAAATTCACTATACAGTTTTACCATAATCACAAATGTAGATTAGCTAAAAGCTCTCCCCGTTCCAGTAAACTCACCCCAGCGGCGTAGCAATATATATTTTTAAATAAGCCTAAAGAAGAACATAATTGGCTTAAACGGCCAAATAGGATTAACATCAGATGACTGCCAATTGAAATGCACATAGTGCCCAAGTCCTGCCCCGGACCACTTTCTAAGCAGTGCTCGTGCCTCGATGACCTTGCAAGAGTATACAAAGGCTAAACATGTGCAATTTGGATAGCATATTACATAGACATAGCATTGTATACTTATAGGTTCATATATCAGATATTCGACTGATACAGATGTTAAGTTCTTAGCTTACGATCCTTGATGACTATTTCTATGTATTTGATGTATGTGTTGTTCTTGCTTACTGTAAATCGTGCTGGATTAAGAGCTCTGGAGAATTTGCTGAACCTCAATGTGACTGCCTGGGACTATGATTGAACATCATAGGACTATCTTGGAATAATGATATGCCCTTTCTGTTGAGATGGCTGGTCCTCAGAATGCTTTTAAAAAGTTGACTTTTTGATTACATTGATGTTTAGTTGGAAATTGTGTATGTCCAAAAACTGTTCCGGCAACAGCAACATCCGGTTTAGCCTTTCTTGATTGACCCACAAGCCAACTTTGAGCAAATATGGTTACAATCGCTATTTCATAATAACTTCTTAAAGTGAATTCGGTATAGCATTCACCCTTCAACACTAGCTCTGCCGCCTAATGTTGGAGGTCGGTTGACTAGTAAATATATATATATATATATGATTAAATATAGAAACACATCATAAACGAGGCAATCTTTCAACTAGCTCCCGTGGCAATCATGCTTCTTTGTGCTGCTAGTGCCGCGTGGCTCCCATTGACGGTCAGGTGTGATTGTTCACATTCATCATGTCCCACCAATCTGAGTGGAGAGGCGTGTTACAGAATCCCTGAGCCTGACAATGGAGGGAGAAAAAAAAAGCTAAGCACAGTGATTGAACTTCAAGGGAAGCATGTGTCAAACTGCTATTGGGTGAGAATGAAACACTGACCATTCACTTCCCCACAACAATTTAACCGTGTAAGTGACCTTCAGATAGCAGAGAAAAATTATCCCCACCCGAAGATTAGCAAGGGAGAGATTGCTCTAAGGCTAAGCACACACTTTCGTTTTTTTTCCCCGCCACAGTTAGGATTGTTTCAGTCCACGGAGTTACCAGGCATTTTATAACATCTCTTTCGGGTGGAAACCAAACGTACTTTTCGGGATTCAAAGTATCAAAGTATGCATGCGTGCATACATAATAAATCTGTGTAATAAAATATGCTGTATTTTATCTGTAACGTATGTATAGTCCTTGGGTGTGAATGATTGTGTCTTTATCACCAGTCAGATCCGCTGCCACGAGTCAGGGCCAATTCAACAGCCATGGCTTTCTAAGGTCACCACAAAAAGGTCGCCAGTGTTTTCTTGATAAATCACTCTTGTCACTGGCCTGTCTCTCATTCTGTCGACGCCCCCCCAGTAAAATCCTAACCAATGCTCAGTCACACCTCACCTCGTCCCGAGGCAACAGCTGGCGTGCGAGCTGTGGGAAGATGGATAATGCTCACCAGCTACCCTGAATAAATTCCACCGTTGCTCCACTCACTCTCGCCGCAGTCTGCAAGCCGAGCGCTATCTACCTATGCACCGGATGTGGTGGTGGGAAATGCCGGGGGAGTGGGTGTTGGGGGGGGGGGGGGGGGGGGGTCAGTGGATCCGAACAGAGGCGACGCATGCATGTTGGAGTAAATGCTGACAGGCAACCATGGGGGACTTGCCATTTAATCTATGGAATGACAAGTCCCCCATGGTTACTATGGATTCTACAGTGTGCCGACCTGTATAGCTCTATAACACCTGGATGCTGCAAAATATAAGTTAATGAATTCCACTATACTGCACTGTAAAATCTTCAAATGTAACCAAAGGGATACATAATGGTCAACCTGGTTACATTTTGTACTGTCCACTCTCTGAGTTACAAATGGATAATTGAACACTGGAGTGTTTTACAAATAACTAAATGAACAGCACGATTAATCGGCCATCATATCAGTATTGGCATATTGGCCTTAAAAATCTGTATTGTACAGATTAGATAATATAAATAATATATTTGTTTTAACCAATATTTCATTTTGTAAGATTTATGTTTGCATGTGAAGCTGAAAAAGCCTTTTGTGACGATGAAGCTTAAAGCTGCAGTTTAAATTATTGTTTTCTGGAGAAGCTTTCAAATGTTGGAAAGATGTTGAATTATAAATACTACATGTAGGCCTATACGGTTTGAAGTAAATCAGTATATGCATCAGCAGGCTTAATAAATCAGATAACAAGAAAGCTTTGTTTATTATAAGTGTGCATTGGCACCAAGAATCACAGAGAGAATCACTCTACTGAGGATTGTACTGTGTACTGTAGGCAAATTCAGTGCAGTGTTGAAGATCTGCGCCTGCCGTTGGGTCTGGTCCTGAAACTGAAGCTGCTGCGGCGGTGACAGTGCTGCTGATGTCCCGATAAGCGCCCCTGTAGCTCCTGCAGGAATCAATGCTGCCATGTCCGTTGTAGATGATCAGTCCACCTCGACCAACACACTATGCGGCCATTGCGTGTCCTCTAACAAAATGTGTGTACTCTTTGTTGTTTTGTATAGTTATTAATGTGGCGTGGTAGAGAGTTTTATCATCTTGATTTGATTTCAGTGTCTGAGGTTATCGGTAAAGAAAGTAAAAAATATTTATTGTGTGTGGCTGAACCACACCGATAACTTGACACAGTATTTAAATGACAGTCATGACAGCCTAAATGCTTTTCAAGATGAAATAGATAGAGGATGAGGACGAAGCTATATTTTAGTCACTTTTACATTTACATGTAGAAGTGTCTGCTAAATGCCTCCATTTACTAATCAACCAATAACTATTTAAAAAGGGGAACGTTACATTCTTCTGCATTCACTTGAAGATTAAAACCTAGGATTAAAACCAGGAAAAGACAACACCCCGGCCCCTTTCACTGTGAACATAGATATTCCGTGCATAGCCTCCCATTTAACCTCCTTTTCTAGGCCTATATTTATTAACCCACAATCCAATTAAATTTAATTCACTTGCGCAATGGGACAGTAGTGTTTTCATATAGGCCTACATTTACCTTGCCGACATCACTTCGCCTATTTGGACTGCTGGACAGCTAACAGTAGGCTCTCTTCACTCTTAAAAATGTATATATATATATATATATATATGGCAATTTAATTTTAATTTTTATATTTAAATGAGATGAAGAAAGTCACCACTCACATCACACATTTCTCTGCGAATGGTTTTACTACTGCCACACACTGTCGACAGGTGTGTGTAGGCTAAAGAGGCTTTAGGGAAACAGGTTTGCTTCTAAATGTATTCATGCAGGAGGCCTTACGTGAGCAATGAGGACAGGTATGGCTGTGTAGGAGGCCTTACGTGAGCAATGAGGACAGGTATGGCTGTGCAGGAGGCCTTACGTGAGCAATGAGGACAGGTATGGCTGTGTAGGAGGCCTTACGTGAACAATGAGGACAGGTATGGCTGTGTAGGAGGCCTTACGTGAGCAATGAGGACAGGTATGGCTGTGTAGGAGGCCTTACGTGAACAATGAGGACAGGTATGGCTGTGTAGGAGGCCTTACGTGAGCAATGAGGACAGGTATGGCTGTGCAGGAGGCCTTACGTGAGCAATGAGGACAGGTATGGCTGTGTAGGAGGCCTTACGTGAGCAATGAGGACAGGTATGGCTGTGCAGGAGGCCTTACGTGAGCAATGAGGACAGGTATGGCTGTGTAGGAGGCCTTACGTGAGCAATGAGGACAGGTATGGCTGTGCAGGAGGCCTTACGTGAGCAATGAGGACAGGTATGGCTGTGCAGGAGGCCTTACGTGAGCAATGAGGACAGGTATGGCTGTGTAGGAGGCCTTACGTGAGCAATGAGGACAGGTATGGCTGTGTAGGAGGCCTTACGTGAGCAATGAGGACAGGTATGGCTGTGTAGGAGGCCTTACGTGAGCAATGAGGACAGGTATGGCTGTGCAGGAGGCCTTACGTGAGCAATGAGGACAGGTATGGCTGTGTAGGAGGCCTTACGTGAACAATGAGGACAGGTATGGCTGTGCAGGAGGCCTTACGTGCGCAATGAGGACAGGTATGGCTGTGCTCTAGTCTAGGTTGTCTATTTATATGTTGTGTTTGACAGTGTTTCCCAAAAAGGACATAGTGTCTGATTGTCTGCCATGCAGAGGGGTGTGTTCAAGCTACGTGCAACACAAAGGGTGCGTTCGGAAATGCGCACCGGGAATGAGGTCAGTCTGTTGAGTGCTGGGCAGTGATGTCATAGAGTGCATTGAGTGTGCCTTATTTACGAACGACCAGTTACAACCAAACACACCTTCCTGTAGGGGCCGTGCACTTTTGAGTTTTCAGTCTGCACTCTCTGCAGCCAATTAAGCCAACGAGAAAACGCCAAACTTTCTTTTTAAAAAGCAGCACAAGCAAGTAGAAGCAACATGGCAGAAGCGATTGCATTTTGCAACCATTTCCTCCGCCATTTTTCGCCAACAGGGAGCGCTCGAGACACAGCTGTGACGCAATCACACGATTCACACTGGGCAACCACCGCTTCAGTGTAGGGTCGCTCAGTGCGGGCACTCGGCACACCCGGTGCGCAGCGCACTGGATTTCGAACGACAACGCACTGAGTGCACTGAATAAACGAACGACAAGAGAACACACCGGTGCGTTCAGGGCACATTTTCGAACGTGCCCATAATGTATTTGGGAAACCAAGCCATTGTCTGTTTTATACTTGGTTGTAATAATAATAATGCTAATCACATATACTGTGATCAGTAGATAGTTACGGTTGTTAAAGCAATTTTATAAGCATGTGCTACTGATCTTTTATTTTTATTTTTATCAGTGGCAATCCAGATACAGTGCTTTGTAGTGGAAATGCAGGCCCATGGAAATATTGTGCAGAACCTATTCTGTCCCTATTCAATCAAATTAGAACAACACTGATCACTTTGCAAATGAACAAGGTTGAACCATGAAATAAAACCCATTCTACCCCTGTTCCACTTTTAGCCTTGGTTACTAATAGAGGTAAGTGCCAAGAGGTACTGGCGTGATAAATGGGATATATGACCCGAGCAAATGAGAAGAAAAAGCAATTTTGCCAGATGACACACCATGGCAGCCTTGATTTAAGCAATATTTTCAATTCTCTGGTGCTATTACACGGCTTTACAATTAGGGAATAAAGCAATGTCATCTGAGGCAGGTGACCCTTGCCCTCCGTTTAATTGCGTTTGGTTCTTGACTGTAAATCCGACAGACAGCGGTGGTCCACTTTAATCTACATTTCACAACTTTTTCCACACTGCACCGACTTTGCAGCAGCACTCCACCACCAACGTCCGAGCCTCGTCTTTGAGAGTTACTATAGTAGGCCTGGACAATTAACCGAAAACATATTGAAACTGATATTAAGAACCATTAACTAACCATTAATCTTGCTCATGAAGGTTAGTCGAATAAGCAAAGGAGCTTTTTTCTATACATTTGTTGTATTTTATATATCAACAACACCAACTACTTCTAAGCCTGCATTATACTTTGTTGTGCAATGGCAGCAAGTGAAAATAGAGTATCTAGTATTCTACAAGCTCGCAACGCGTTGCTTGCAGATCAACTATTTAAAAAAAAAATTGTCATGAATCATACTTGTGGCAAAAGTTTGAAATCATCGTGATATTGAGTTGAAGTCATATTGCCCCGGCCCTGCCTTCCAGCGTTGCAATGTTCTCATGTCATTTGTGATGCGATATGATTGGTTACACTGCTGTCACTGATATGCTGTCGCAGGACTCCTCAGGATAAGGATGATGCATGGGGAGAGGTCTGTGCTCGGATCTGCCAAAGACAGTGGATCTTCGGCACTTTGTCTTTGTCCATCTCGCTGCGGTGTGTATTAATCGTAGCTCTGAGAGCCCATGGGCTGTCTCTCTGCAGCAGTCAACAAACAGCCTACTACCCACCCTTCAAGACAAGAAGACACATAGCGACATAGGTATCTCTGTTGTCGGGCAGAAATCAACAGTATGTAGTATGTAAAAAAGAAAGTTTTTTTTTTTTTTTAAACAACACAATACTGCCTCATCAAAGTTGATATGGTGACGAAAAAGCTTAATTTGGAACCACTGTTTTAGTCTATCCATGTATAGAATGATTCCTCTGTAGGCCTACAGTATGCCATGGATACTGTAAAATCATCCACATACCGGTAAATATTCATGCAAGTATGAAATAAACACTAACTGTGAGCGGGAGGAAGAGAGGATGACTCGAAAAAAGAGAATGAGCCACATGGGGTTGTATCTGCAAGTACTGCAGTGATGGTTAATTTCCTTTTTTAGTAAACATCAAACAAAAGAAAGAGGAAAAATTGCAATAATTCACCTCAAAATACAACATGACAACAAGGCCATGTTTAGTCAAGTACCAAAATCATGGAATGTTCTAACTAAGAAAGACTTTCTGTTTTTTATTTTCCATTCTCATCTCTGTATGTCGTAGGGCTGCAATTTATTTCCATGGAGATTATTCTATTGATTAGGGAAATCGAATAATCGAAAAGTTTTTGTTTCTTTTATTTAAAGAATCAACAGGAAAAACATTCATAGTGTGGGAAAAATCTAATCTAAGCTCAGGTGTCGCAATGATAGATATATTTTTATTTGTTTTAATCGATCTCAAATCGATTGTTTGTTAAACCGATAACCGCTAATATTGTTTTAATAATCAATTTATCCGTTCCACTGTTGCACCACTGTGGCCCCTTTTCCACCAAAAGAACTTCAGTTCAGAACAGTGCCGTTCCGAACCTTGGTGCTTTTTGCAAACCGGTCGCGAACCGGCTGCATTTCCACCAGATTGACGGCCGGTTAATTTGGTGGCGCTATTATACCTGAACACAAAATGTTGAAAAGGAGAAGGATCCGTCATGCCCGCAGACGCCCCGAGGGTGTTGCACAACACAAACCGATGTAAACAGTATCCACAAGGTTTTGATGTCAAGGTTACAAGTTATTATAACGCCCCGCAAGTCTCAGCTGGATTCTGGATCGCGATGCATCCGTATACGTTTGGATCGTTTCATGTTTGCGTTGGCAATTAATGTAAACGTATTTTTGTTCAAAGATGGTTGATCGCATCAAATATCTGTTGCTTGTGTCACTGTGTCTGCGTCCTCCCAAGTTCCAACCCACTGACAAGTTCCAACCTACTGACACACCCACTTATATCGTCTCGGTTCACAAAGCACTGCGTGCAATTACAAAGCTGAACCACCGTGTTGTGGTTCACATTGGGAACGAACGTTTATGGTTCCGAACCAACTCATTTTCAGTGGAAACACTCTGAACTGGTTCAATATTTAGCAGGAAGAAAGAACCGAACCGGTTCAACCCCGGTGGAAAAGGGGCCTGTATGTCAGTCAGCACACGAGGCAGCCAACCTCCTCAGCACAGCAAACAGGACAGAACGCATGATGCAATAGCACACGTGGCTTTGTACACTCTCCAAAGCCCTTCTATTTCACCTGCGCTCCGGGGGTCTGAGCCCAGAGATTGACTGACGACCGAGGACCAAAAGAAAGGTTTCACCATGGTAGCACTGGGAGTATAAGGAAGAAAGACGTAAATAAATAAATAATATGAGATGCCTCTTTGGCTGTAAGATGCAGGGGCCAATTTGCTGTGCGGTGCTGAGGCTGATGTTGCAACCCTGCAACAGGCAACAACCCCGCAGCTTTATCTCTCCCACCTTTGATGTTCCTCCTGCTCTTACTTTGATCATTGTGTCATTTCAATGCGTCCTTCTAATTTGACGTGTTGCTGTAATTACTTTTCCCTTTTTGCATGCCCTCTCTCTTGTTCTTTTTTTTCCAATGGCGTGTAGCTTTTCTTTTGATTTAGACGTGACCAAAAGTTGCTGATTTTTGTCTCTTTTATTTCCCCAACTAGATCACAGAACCGCCCATGAATGAAACTTTTGTTCTTTAAAAAAAATGTATGAGGTTGTTAGGGAATAGGCACCCTGCTGGGTGGCAGCATCTCATGCATTTCAACACCAAGAATTACTTTGGTACAAAGTAAGAGTACTCATGAATGTCCCATTTCACATATTTTGTTCCAATTAATTTTGCGAATTTCCTTCAAAATGGGGTGAGTAATTGAAAGAAAATAAGTCCTTTAAGTTTCTTTTTATAATTTGAATCTTTAATATATTTGTAGTGGAGTAAAAAGTAGGCTATATGTAGTGGAGTAGAAGTATAAAATATTGAAAATGTGTGCTCAAGTAGTCAACTATACTCCTGAAGGGTTACCATAGCAACCAATGTAGTTGTTCAAAAAGAAAGCTCCCCAAAATGGTTATGCAAAGTCTTCATGGCAGCTCTGTTTTAAGGCATGGCAAAGATCATTACACAAAAGGGAGGACCAACGCGTTTCGGCAATCAGCCTTCGTCAGGGTCCCATTCAACATAATCATCATCATACTATAATTCTAACAATGTCTGTCTGTGTGTCTGTGTCTGTGTGTGTCAGAAACATCGCCGTAGCTCCTTACTGCCTGCACCAATCACTCCCACTTTTCACACAGGCATTGACCATATGAATATGGAGGGCGTAACAAAGCCCTTTTTTCGATTTGACACATTAATGATTATTAATTAATGTATTAGTCAATTACAAACGCACCCGGGCGCAGTACCCCCCACGGCCACAAGGGGGGGAAATATCTCACAACGGGTAAGGGCTAGTGATGTAAATTCTCCATTCAATGTCAATGGGAATTTATCAAAAATACTGATTTGCTCAGATACATATGACGTAAATTCTCCATTCATTGTCAATTACATTTACTGTTTGTGTTGGGACAAAAATCTACACTATAGCTGAATATAGGAGGGGCTAGCTCCCCTCAAAAATATTAGGATGACATATACGTAGCAGTGGTCTCAAACAATGGGCCAGGATCCATTTTTGTGACTTGTAATTATTACATTTATTTTCCATTTTGTACAAATAATTTTCATTACTTTAGCCAAAGGGAAAAAATCCCCCCAAAAACAACAAATACATGAATGCACTTAATCCATAATGGATTTTTTTTGTAAGCCCATGGGTCCCCTGGAGACAGTAGACACCAATTTTCAAATGCAAACAAACATTTGCATTCAGCTGAAAAAGTTTGGAAACCAATGATTGAACTTGTCTTGCTGCTGTTAACATTTCTACAACACACACAAAAAAACAGAAGTGCGGTTCTAGCCTGAGTAATAATACAACGTGTCAAGTTTGTTCTATCCGGTGACTTCGGTTTGTTTTCTTGTACTTGCTCGGTGGAACGTTGCATGTTTACTGTATGTAAATCAGTGTTTTGTTATTTTCTGTTGATAAAATCCTTGATTTTCCATGTTTACACAGAATTCTGAGACACGCACTCAAACTGTTCCAATTCAGAATACACAGTACACACACACAGCACTCCCAAAGCTGATGTCACACATCGTCAACCCGGGCAAAAAAATTAGTCAATCATTTGTGTGAGTACAGAGAAGACAAAGTAAAAACTACACACAATGTCACAAGGGGAGTGATGCGAGTGTTGTGGAGTGGCCCTTTACATTATCTTTTTTTATGTTCCTGTGTATTTTGCCTTTCTCAATTTTCTATCCACTATCCACTTTTCTTTAACCTATTTAGACCTGAGGACGATTCTGTCAGAAGTATCTCAAACATTTTCGTGCCAAAGACCCCCAAATTGAATTTGGCCATGGACAAATCATTGTTTATCACAAATCTTCTCTTCTGGTCTTCTTTATTCCAAATATTTAAAACACCTTCAAGATTTTTCTAAAACATAGAAAAATAGCAGATGTGAAATACTCCGGTGCTGATAAAATTTTCACCAATGAGCTAATAGCTAAAGCCTGTTTGCTTGCTCAGGGGAGAAATTTAATCTTGAACATCAGGTCAAAATGTGTGTCAGATCCATGTGTCTAGCTTGAGACACAACCTAAATGTCTCAAAAGAAGAGCAGGAAGACAATACAACCACAATTGTATGTTATATTGTATTAACATACTGTACTCATTAAAACGAGTTACATCGTGCCATTTAAGTAGAGTGCTTGAGTAAATTCACTCAGTTACTTGATGCTAACTGTACTGTGGTATCTTCGTGGCTTCCAGCTAAAGGGGAGGGGAGCGCATTCCATAATGTGGGGCTACGACAGAAAAGGCTTGATCTTTTCTCTGGTCTTCTTTGTGATATTAATAATACAGCATAAGGGCCGATTCATACTCCTATTTTACCGTTGTTTCGGCGCTGTAGTGCCGAAATGATTTTGGCTCGTCAGAAATTTTCAGTAGCACCTAAGAGCCGACTTTAGGACGGTACCCGCCCTCCCGAACCTCAAATGACACCACATTGTAGGCACTACAGAGCCGAAACCGACTTTTATTCGGCTCTGAAATAGGAGTATGAATCGGCCCTATGACTAGGCCTATATTATACGTTGAAATGATTATACCAAATTCTCTAATTAGAAACTAAGTTGGCCATACTGGACTACACTATTAGACATCACATCATTATATGAGCTGATAGTTCATAATTATATTAATATATATTCTAATTTGACAAGCTAAAGTCGGCAGTATTAATGGCCAGATTGATCACCATCCGGATTAGTTAGTTGATATTTCAATTAAATCACCCCCCGTATCTATGCCATGATGTGATATCAGATGCATGTTAATGCCATTGTTCTTAAAATAGAAATATTTTTTGACACAAACTCTTTTCTTATGTAGAAAGACAGTGCCGGTTTATGTGAAAATAAGGACATAAATGTGCCAGCAAAATGGTCTCTGCGGAGGTCTCGATTACAGCTTAAAACTAAACTGGATGTATGTATAAATGCAGGAAATGAAGCCCCTTAATGAGTATGGAACAGACGGATACTGGCATGCTGGTTCTATTGATCTGGCTATTGACAAACGACAGCTTCCATGCCTTGTCTTAAACTGTCTTAGCTGTCTTAAACTGGCACTGAATGCAAATACAACTTGCTTTCCACAACTACATAATATTGATATTTGTAACTGGCATATCGGCACCCATGTTGAAATCATCTAAAGATACACTGACAGATTGTAAATAACTGGTAACAATGGTTGCCCCCCCCCCCCTTGAAATGATTGTGTGCCAGGGACTGCCATAAGGAGGCCATGTGGTGAAACGGTTTCACAAATATTCAAAAATATTTGTCAGTTTCAAGTTATTTTTTTAAATAGCCAAAACATTATGGGTTAAATTGGTTAAACTGATTTTGATGCTATACATTTTCTTCTCTCTACTTAAAGTATATACAGAAACACTGAATAGTTCCTTGATTAATCTTGTACTTGGATAATTTAATGAAAGCCATGTTATTTTACTCTCTGTAAATGGTTTAAAGTCCTAAATAAGCTCCTGTAGATGTCTGGGATATTGATGTGTAAAATGATGAGGTTAGTGGACAGTGCATTAAATTGTGGCATGAAGGGAGGTAAACGCTTAAGGAACAGTAGTTCAGTAGTTCCCAGTAGTTATTTAATTTTTATTATTATTATTATTATTATTTAGAAAATGTATAATTTAAATTTTTAAAGGGGTCTACTTTTGTGAGCAACCCAGACAGTTTTTAAGTTGCTTATATTCATTTTATCAGACATGCCAGACAAATTCATTGTAACATTCAAACTCTTTATTTTTTATTTTTTAACCATGATATATTCATCTAACACAACCATCCTTGGTTCTGGTGACTCATACATGTCTGATAAAATGAATATAAAAATATATACTGATTGAAGCAACTTAAAAACTGTCTGGGTTGCTTACAAAAGCCAGAATAGACGTTAAAATGACCCCAGACATACTTGAAAGTGTAATATCCCTTTAATGTACTTTTGTAAGATTGGGTCCTGGGGGAAATGGCTCAATTCTTTTGAGTCTTGAGCTGAAAAGGTCTGTCCGCCTAATAGTGCCTGCCTGCAGTTCCAGACATTGCCTGCTAAATACAGTCATTTAGAATGTAGGCTACTGCCATTTCTTGATAACTGCTAGGCTTCCTTTGACTTTGAGTCATACAAACTCTGATTCTTTTCAACCGTGAGAATTACTTTTTCATCACCCGTGGTGATAAGCATCTCTTTAATGTGTCCATGAATGAACAGAAATATTTTGTATCATTTAGGGCAGTTATTCTCAAATGGGGGTACATATACCCCTTGGGGTATGCGCGGCTGTAGCTTACTTCAGGGGGCACATGAGAGAAAATGAGAAATGGGGGGGAAACTTTTTTCGACAACAAACTTTGTGTGAACTTGATCTGTATAGTGTAAAAAAAAATATCTGCCCAGGAGACATTCCATGTTATTAGGGGTTTTTCTTGCAGTTTTCTAAGGAAAATGTTGCAGTCTGTCAAAGTGGCTTCCCGGATTCAGAAATCATATATATCATATATAAATATATATATATATATATAAATATAAATATATATATATATATACACACACACAGTATATCGACCTACTGTATAGTGTATACGTGTCCTTGTGCGATCGATGTCATCTGTGTTGGCACTAGAGTGGCACCTGGGAAATAGAAATGACTCACGAGGTGTGAAGTAATCCCCACAACAGGTGTGCAGGGCTTCATACTGTATAATGACTGAGAGCTATTCAATGGAACCAGCATGGTGCTTCCGCTGGGCTCTGTAGTAACGGCAGCTGTTGGGTTTATTGGGGTATATGCACATAATGCTTAGCCACATAATTAAATTACAAAATAAATATATATGTATTAAATGACTATAACATATCACTTGCCACAGAGGTGCCGGATCTATGGAATGGAGTTTCAGAACACAGGTCTACACAGTCTAAGAGGTCACATACCGTATCCTGTTCTGGTAGGTTCCACGCCAAATTAAGCAGTTACAGTTTATCCAAAAGGATATGTAGGACCAATAATCGACTTGTAACCGAATAATCAAGAAGCAACTTCCATATCAACGATTCAACACAAAACAAATTTGAATCGATATTTAACTAAATGTATGTACATTGTACCGTACAGAAATTGTGAAAAATCTTCTATTTCTACAAAGAAAAAATATATATAATGAATTAATTGTATTCAACGCAAAAGTTTGAAATAGATAGATAGATAGATAGATAGATAGATAGATCTATCTAGTCCATATAGTCAATTGTATAAGATTAAATATTTGTACCCACAAATATATAAATGTTCAGATCCAGCAGCTAAAACCCTAATGTTCTTGGATATTTCATGAAAGAAAAGGTTGAAGCTTCAATCCAGTGCTGTATGTAGAACAGTAAGAACAGGTTTAGAATGATAATATCTAAAGATAATTCTACATGTGATGTGCCATTTATTTGGCATTTTCAGGTGGGGGTTCCGTGGCCGAATGCATAATCAATTTCAGGGGTCCTTTGCACGAAAAGGTTTTTAGAACCACTGGTCTAGTAAACTGACCACTAGCGTGGGGTGGCTCCTTTCACACTTGGCGACTTGGCCCGGTATGATGGTCAGTGAGATTTATAAATTTTGTTTTGCTATAATCGCTGAATGTGGGCACGTTCCAGCCTGCACCAGCTTCCTTAATGATATATTTATAGTAGCCCCGGCCGGCAGCTCGCAGGCCTGCTGAGCTCCAGCGGTGTTTGTCCACAGGGGGGAAATGGATTAGGTTGACTCAGGGGTCAGCAGCCGCTCCTGGGCAGGACACAGCTGGGTCGTACTCTTCAGATGTGCCTCCTCCAGCAGTGTGCCTGGTTGCAGCGCATACTGTAGTACCACAAACCTCATAGTATTAGTACCACAAACCTCTCAGCTGCATGGAGGCTTCTCACATCTTTGTTTGCTCGTTATATTTGTCATCGTGCGTGCGTGCGTGCGTGTGTTCTTGTTCCATAAAGACATCCTACACAGGATTGCCAACATTTTTATACTGTGTGTATGCGCCCGCAGCCCATATACAGTATTATTTTGAGCTTCATGCAGTAGCACTTAATTGTCAACCAGTATTAGTCCTACCCAACCACAGCATGGTACTATATTTCTCAATTGAAGTGCAGGGAGTATTAATATGCTATATCGACCAATCAATCAGGATGTTGATTCAACTATTCTATGAAATGTTATGGATGGATGGAGAGTCACTAATGTGAAAGTGTAGCAAAAGTTAGGATGAATAGTTTGCAATTATTGATAATGACTGATACACGCAAGCACGCACACAGAAAAACACACACACACACACACACACACACACACACATACACACACACACACACACACACACACACACACACACACACACACACACACACATACACTGAAACTGAAACTGTTTCTTAAAATCTAATCTTTGTCTAGACATGGTGCTTTTGTGAGGTCTGTAATTTATTTCCCTTTATAACGACACTGTGGCAACAGCACATTAAATTGTGGGACAATGAGATGTGAAAAAGCAATTTTGAAATGTATTTTTTTTAATCAGTCATTCGTTTAGACACGCATAAAAATGCTATTGGGTGACAAAGAAACTCTTTAAAATTAGAACCTTTTTCTAATGGGTAGCAGCATAGGCACAGCATTCTGCCAGGTCTCGTTATGGTTTTGGACTGAAATGAAAAGGAAGCAATTACGAGTTTGCATTGAAGAATGGAACCTTGTTTTCTCTTGTTAGGCAAAAGGAAACAACGCAAAACACAGATCAAAAGGAGTCTGTTATATTAAAAACAGACTTTGATGTCCTGATTGGATGCTTTTCCCTGATATATGCTCTCTGTCTGAAACCTCTGCCTGTGATCTGTAATTATGAACCACTAGCATATCATACATAGCATATCACCATATACATACGCGTGCGTGTGCGTGTGTGCGTGTGCGTGTGTGTGTGTGTGTGTGCGTGCGTGAGCGCCCACACTCATGGCAGAGAAAAAAGTATTAATTTTTAAATAATATAAATGTTATTCTAAACCGGCTTGAAAATGTTGCGATCACGTGATTTCAGGGTGTAATCTCCTTCGGATGTCCTCGAATCATGCACAGTTTGCAGAAGAGCATATCATAAACCACTGAAAACACCAAATGAGGAGTGATAGAGTTGTCAGTGGTGCTCTGAGCCTTGGATATGAACCAGCCCTATGAACTGAAGCACTATATACTGTAGTTCAGCTGAGGAAATGAACTACAGTAGTGCTTCAGTTCAGCAGAGGTTTGGTTGTTTGCTGCTCCGCATGCTCTGAAACCTTGGCATCGCATATACTGTAGGGCCTACAGTATATGCGATGCCAAGGTTGCGATGCCAATGTAGGCCTACAGTGTAGGCCTACATGTAAAAATGCCACGGTCAAAATTGTGAAAGTGATTGACCTACCTTATTCCAAGTCGCTGTATACAAAAATATATGTGATCCTTTACATTCTGCAGTGTGTGGGCACCCTCATTTGTCTCATAAAAATGACATTGTGCCCCGGTCATTTATTTTCTCCCCAGATTTGCAGGATGTAGAGAAGAATTTTCGTAGCAAGGTCACCATTTAAATGACTCGATAACTTTGCTGTGGGAATATTGTATTATCCAAGGCCACTTGCATACCTAGGAGGCATTCACATCCATATTCATATGGTAGTTATAGGGATTCAATCTATTCCACATCTCCAGAGCTCAGAGCAATTCAAAGTTCAGACTAACTGGGACTAAATATCTGACAGTGGTACACATGTGTTCCAGAAATGAAAAGGGCTGTCAACTGGAATGGACATGAATAGATCTCCCTTCAATTTCGTGAGAAGAACATTGAGAATTGTTCGTGATTGATGCACTGCAAATTGAGTGTTAATAACATGCTGAGGGTATGAAAGCACACACTAACAGCTAGAATAACACGTCCCTTTATCAAAATCCCCATAGTAGAGGTATGCAGTACTATTGTCCATAGGAGATCAGTCGAAGCACAATAAGTCTCTGTCGGGTGGAAACATCACATTTGCATATTTCCCGAACCGTTACTTTTCAGGTGTCAAATAATATTTTTTTAGCAAAAGTAGCAGATCTACAGCTCAAAATTGCTGTGTTCCGAAACTTGTGGATGACCTACGTTTGATACTTTCGTGTGATGCTGTAGTATGATCAAGTGGGGTATTTTAGTAACATCATCAAATTTTAGGGTAGTAGATTAGAATGTAACACGTAATTGGCTTTAGGACATACGGTAGTACCGGTACATCTAATGATGATGACATCTCGGGTTTGTATTTATTTTTCCCTTAATGGCCCAAGGCCTTGAAAGGTACAGTTGCGTGCCTCTACAATTTGCAGCTGTCATTGCAGACACTCTTAACTCTAATTCAAGGATAAACACAGGTTTAATAGCAATATTACATAAGGTAACCAGGAAAGAACTGAAGTGGAGGCGTGTTTTAAAATAATATAAATTGTATTAGGTACATGGGCTCTCTAAAATGGCCAGTCAAAAATACAATGTTTAATTGAAAAATAGTAAAAGCCCTGAACTAAAAATCACGAATAAAATCCTAAATAGCCAACTAAATCCTAAAAAATAAATGTTTAACGAAAGTAAACCAAAACCAAAATGAATAACTCTTTTTAAATAGTGTTACTTCTCAGAGTAACTGGGAATTAGCTCTGAGGGGATGCAATGAAACGTTCAGGGACGATATCAGCCTGGGTACTTCTGGGTATTTGTCTACTTCTTTACTTCACACTGCAATTGCAAAGAATGGAGGCCAGTTCATCTGTTCACACTTAACGACGGTTCTGGCAGACAGGAATGATAGGCAGGTACTGCATGGATTGTTACTTAATACTTACAGACGAAGGCAGGTATGACCCTGCCTCCACTCTAAACTCGGCGTGCAGTACAAGCTCCTCTCTCCAGCTCTCTCCGTCTCACGCCTGGGTTCATCTCACAATGGTTCTTTTCACGTCTGGGTTCGTCTTCCCAAAGCTTCGTCTCACTCCGGGTTCTTCTCACCTGTCTATCTCTACTTTACTTCTTCACAACGGTCACGCTCAAGCTGTCTTAGTTCAACTCGAAGGGAAATGATGTGGTGGAAACCGTCCCTTGTTCAACCCCCGTCTCACTGCACCGTTCCGTCTCACTGCCTCTCACAGAGCTCTCCTCACCAACACGTCCACTCACTCTGCTGTCTTCCTTAAGACTGAGACAGTGCAGCGTCACGAACGTCACATTTCCGCATTGGACCACCACATTTTGGTGGTCCAATGCAGAAGTGCAACCGGGCACTGTGTAAATTTTTTTAATACATTATTTAAAGCGGGGATGACACGCCCCTCGGGAAGCTATTAAGGCTATTAACGCTAGCATCTAGATTGTGACGTAAAGTCGGGCCAGCTCAATTTGACCAATGAAATTGATCTTGTATCTGGTCTAAATGTCAGAGCGGCTCTGGGCTCTGCGAGTTAGCGTTCCTGGTGGCTATCAACTCATGCTAGTGGTTTTGAGGTCACTTTTAGCTTCATAGCTGGGTAAAAGTTTGGTGGAAAAATTAATTTTTTGCTCTAAAATATTCTTTAGAATGATATTGAGTTGACGTGTAAGTTTTAGGGTGAACTGTTGCATAATCGCAATTTCGCGTGACGGGCTCCATCGTACCTATCTTGTCTATCTGTCTCCCCCCGCTGACACGCCCTCAGCCGGCTAAGTGCTGAACAGGGCTCACGGAGCCCTGGAGCTTCACGTAACGTTACCACTGCACTGCCTGTGACTACTCTAGCGGCCGGCCTAACCTGTGTCCGCCCCTCTCTCTCTCTCTCTCTGTCTCTCTCTCTCACACACACACACACACACACACACACACACACACACACACACACACACACACACACACACACACTCTCTCTCTCTCTCTCTCTCTCTCTCACACACACACCGATATGGGGGGGCGGTCTCTCTCTCTCTCCGTGCACAACTTGGAGCTCTCCAAATAGCCACCAGAAGTATGATGAAACTTGACATAGCGTTATTTAGGCTATAATGATCAACTTGTATGGGTGATCATTTTATGTATATCAAATATTATACCCCTCCATACACACACACACACACACACACACACACACACACACACACACACACACACACCGACAGTCAGAGAACTGACTCACTAAACAACACTAAACAACGTTGGATTCGTACAGTGCAGAATGCAGATAAGTGTAGGCCTATGTTCTTATTATAATTGTGAGTTTGTTTTTTAACATGCACCGCGAGTCCACGGGAGCCGATCTACAAGCTCACAACGCGTTGCACTGCGAGTAGCCTAGAGAAGGCTGTCAAGTGAGCAGCGCAATCGCGCATGCTATAGAAATATCCTAATAAATAAATAAAAAGGTGTCGCTTGCAGGGGCAGTTTCCTTATGGGACTTGCCTCTAGAATGCATGCATAGGCATGCAAGTGCACTCTGCATTTATATATCATATATATAGACTAGTACGAAGTATAATTAAATGATCACAGGCATTCTAGGTCGGGACACATGAAATCCACGTAAATGCCTTTCCGCTAGCTTCACGTCATTATATCAGCGTAAACGCGAGAAAACATCAACTTCTTTTTTTTCACCGCTGGGGGGGGGGGAGGCGGGGCTGCGGATAGCCCCCATGAGGATCATCAGAACTATTCGGGTCTGCAGTTACAGCACACATTTTCTTATATTATGGCGACGAGTATAGTCACTCATGACGGACAATCGGACATATAGGCAATGAAACGGTCAGTAAAGTGGAATGAATCACAGCATTATATCGCCCCTTGCTGCAGAATGGGAAAGAATGCAGAATATTTTCATGGCTTATAATCTAGGACAGGTCAGACGATCAGTTGAGGCAATTTATTATTTGGTACAGAGTCACACTCAATTCAATTCAATTCAATGGGCTTTATTGGCATGAGAAAACATACGTTTACACACACTCAAAGAGTACGGCAATTTCCCCGTTTTGATGTGCCTTCTCATCAATTCATTATGCATAAACAAACATTTCACATGAACAAACAATATTGGTAAAACTAACACATTTGAGTACGTTATATACATTTTATTTTCACACATTTAGAGTCCGACCGGCTGAGAGCAGCCTGCATGACTACCAGAGGCTATACCGTGTGCGCACTAGGCTGTGCCCCGGCGGTGAGAGGGGACAAACGGACGTGAGCAGGGCTGCATCCCAGCTCTCTGCCGCAGCATGGAACTCCGAGTGCGAAATAGCGATTATGCAACAGCTTACCCTAAGACCTACACGTCAACTCAATGTCATTGTAAGGAAGCTTTTCGAGCAATAAAATATTTTTTTTTATTACACTTTCACTTTGTATGACGCAAAAGGCCACCTCAAAACCACTAGCCTTTACTGCGCTAGCCACTCAGCTCGGCTAGATGCTAGGTCACGTCAGAGCCTGAGATATAGTCACGTGTCGTTTGAAACTGTTTTCATTCAGACCACGTGATGTACCTTATCAGCAATGTTAACCTCGGGCTTTGACACTCCCCCTTTAAAAGAATAAATAATACATAAATAATGTACTGTATATAGCAACTGTATATAACAATATGACACAGATGTTGTCCCAGATTGAAAGGTAAAAAAGACACATAGGTTACAACAGTTCTAAATTGGTTGAAATTGTGGAAATGATACGCCTACAATGACATGCTCATAAAGGAATAGAATAGGGATGCCAGGTTGAAAGTGGAAGTTTATATTGTAATGCTGGTGCTATGATGGTTCCTATATTGTTCTTATTATTAGCTTATAGTTATTGTTACAGCATAAGTGAGTGTCTCGTATTCCTTATATAATCTCACCTTGATAACGGAATTACGTGTATGTGGGGGCGGGTACATGTCTGTGGAGGGAGATTTGGTTTTCCGGTTTTGTTCTTGTATTGTGATTGTGACGCTCGCTGGCTTTGGTGTGGACCTACGTTCCTCTGCACCGAAGCTAGAGCGCACTGAAATCTACTATTGCCATTCTGACAAGTAAAGAAGTTAATGTGGTATTCCTCGTCCTGGATATCCCTTCCTCCTGCACGTATACATTGAAGTTACCCATTGTTGATGTCTCGCAACAATATATTTGTCAAATATTTGCACAACCTCTATGGCTTGAGCTCTCCACTCCTCATCCTGTAACCAGGGCCATGCAGTGTAGGCTCATGCACTCTCGCAATCACTTTGAAATCTGAGCTTAGCAAGAGAGCGGAGCAGTTTGTGCCAAAGGCCGCTTATCTCGGCGCACGAAATGCGTCTAACAAGCAAAGAACATTGTTGTTTTTCTTTATCTAGACTGAGCTCTGTTGACATGGCATAATCCTCTAAAGAGACCAATGTGTCTAATCTCTCTGACATTTCACAAAAGTCAGGAGAAAGAAACAATACTAGACCTCAACTTGAGACACAACATTTGTGACCCAGCAGTGCAGAAAATAGATGGTCAGCCAGCGGCCGTGCTGCTTAACAGGGGAGCTCTCCAAACCAAGTGCAATCTGACTTTGGTCCAAAACTAAATGTTAACTAGAAAAAGTGCCCCTCGAGGCACAGCTAGGTCTCCACCAGGAGGATAGGAGTGTTTGTGATGTTTGGACAAAATGTTTAGGAGTAATATAAACATGTTCTTTTTTTATTTCTTTTATTTTGGAGCAACAAAAAGAAAAGTGTTTTGCAAAAATCCATCTCATGGTGGCGCTATAACAGGCAGATGTGAAATATGCAGGGCAAAGATTTTTCCTTGGCCTCTAGGGAAAAAAACATTATTATTATTAATTATCAGAAAACTTAGGATAGGATTAGGATAGGATTTTAGATTAGATTTTTTTAAATAATGTATTAAAAATGTATCTGATCTACAAGCTCACAATGCATTGTGACACATTGTGAGCTTGTAGACCGGCTATATATGCCCACATATAAAGCTGTACACAGATCAGTTATAGTTAAACATGATTTGTCCTGTTATAGCACCACCATGAGGCTGATTGAAAACTTTTAAGTGGCATTTCTTCCTCTGCGTAGTGAGAATGTGCATGCGCAATTTCACGGAAATCGCACACTGTGTTCATGATTTGAGCCATTTTGTTCTAAATGGGCCATTCGTGCAAACTTAGCAATCGTAGCCAATCAGGATGGAAATGAAAAATCTAACAGATCTGTGTTGATCACATGACTATTTGATTTGCGTGATGTATGGATAAAATCTGTGTGTCTGTGTGTAATATAAATAAATGTTTTGCAACAATCAGCCTTGTCGTGGCATTATAACAGGCAGATGTGAAACATGCAGGGCAAAGGTTTTTTCTTTGCCTATAGGAACATTTTTAAGTGGCATTTTGTCCTTGGCCTAGTGGGAATGTGCGTGTACAATTTGGAAATTGCATGTTGTGTTCATGATTTGTGGCATTTTGCTCAAAGCGGACAAATCCTGCATGCTTTGGAAGGCAATCTTAGCCATTCATGATGGAATATGGGAAATGGGACAGATCTGTGTTGATAACATAACAGGCCGTTCTGAAGAATTTGGGGCAGAGGTTAGTCGTTAGCATCCAGGGAGTGTGTGTGCAGAGTTTGGCATCGACCGGGCCAACAGTGCCAAAGATTTGCTGTACACGGACGGACGGATACACACGGACGGACAGACGGAGTGCAAAACATACTCTCTCCCCATGCCTTCGACCGAAGCAAATATGTGAGTTAAATCTAAAATAGACAAATCTTCCACAGGAAAATATAAATCGGTTTGGCACTCCTCAGTTTGAATTACATTTTGCTTACCCCAGAGTTGTATGTGACCAATCAGAGCCTAACTTGTCTAATAAGCCAGACTCATATCACACAGACTCATATCACACTATGACGTGAATCCGCCACAGGAAATTATTTTGTTTTGCCACCGGCAGATTCGCGTCTGGCCACTGCGAGGCTAATCAGAGCCCACTATTCAAAGTGAGACTTCTTTGCTGTAACGTTGCAATCTGTTTGTAAAGCCACCCCTTGGAATTAAATCTTCCTCACCAAATCAACGGTTGTGGAGAAGTTCTAGGTTATGGAAGGTTCAGGGTTTAGCCTTAGTTGTGGGAAAAGATACATTTGAGTTATGTATGGAGAATCATAAATGAACCGCAACCCCATGGTCTCCTGCCCCCCATTGTCACATTTGTCAGCCATGAAATGTGTACCTTTCTCCACACACAAAAGGGTAATTCTTCTGCAGGGCTCCACCTATATTGACTTGCAATTAAATCTGGGACAGGGGCTGTGGCTAGAGATGTACTGTACTCGACATCTTTTGTTACATTTGATTACTAATCTTTGTTAACAATAAGTATTGCTTTTCCCCCTTCCCATTCAGGGGAGGATTACCCAATGGGCCTGTTGGGTCCAGGGGCTCCTGAGCTTTATGCAGTCGCCTCCGCGCGACTTGCATCGTTGTCGCACGGAGGCTCAAGCTCAGGGGCCTCCCAAAGGTGCAAAGTCAATTATGCTTGATTTGGGATCACACTGGAATGATTGGCACCAACATCAACAATAAAATATATACCCATGTTGAAGAGAAAGTATTGAATAGGTATTAAATGCTTTATATGGAATGTGCAAGTGACAGTATGCAGGTCTTATTTTAGTTTTAGTTTAACAAAATTATTTTATTCTTAGAGTTAGTTGGTTCTACAAGGGTAAGTCCTTAAAAAAGAAAAATAACTCTTCTTGTGCACGATCTCTCAGAGAACTATGACAGCACAGCGGTGTGACACTACATGTTCGGAGTTCCAAAGTGTATTAAGACATGTGAGTCATCGTGACATGATACAGAAGTAGGGCCCGATAGAGAGAGAGGATACACGAACAAGAATAGATGTAGAAAACATGATGTTCTAGCACGAGCCAGATGACAGTTGCACTACTACAACAATGACATCCTGTATACTCGGGTCCTGCCGTGTCTTGATAAAGTAGAGCACATGACGGTGTCAGAAACACACACAGACACTGTAATATGCTTACACAGCTATAAGATTATTTACAGCCCTTGGGATGTGGGCCAAGCCATAGGCAATATTAAAACAGATTCACACTCAGGACATTGTGACTGCTAATATATTGAGCCACCGCAGCGGCATAACCCCCTGCCAGGGGATGTTTTTGGTCGCTGTCGGATGGAAAACTAGGTAGGTAGGTACGGTAGGTAGGAAGGTAGGTAGGTAGGTAGGTAGGTATATGGTAGGTATAGGTACACAGATAATACAGTACCATAAAATAAAACAAAATACAAAACAAATGATATAGGTATACTCGTAACTCATAAACAAACTGTCGTCTAGTCAGGATGCAGAGGCAGGCTTTGGCACGTAGCGTTGATACAACATTTACCAGCTAAACGTATACACTGTTTATTTATTTAATGAAATGTAATGCAGGTAATTTAAAGAATACAGTCTCATTACCTACGCTGTGCTGCATGAACAGCTCAATTTAATGCATTATGATGCTCATGGAAAAAGGCACTAGGGCTGCAACTATAGATTATTTTATTAGCAATTATTCCTTCCTATTTTTGTATTATTTGATGAGTTTGAAACAAATAAAAACTAAATGTTTAGCTTGTAGATCTGCTATTAACCAATAATGTCCACACTAGGGATTGGTTATTAATCAATATGTTCCGTTAACTTATTAATTATCCTTTGCAATCGATTAAATCGGTTCGATTAACTGCTTCACCCCTAAAAGGCATGATATGCTACTGTGCATGCAGACCATCTCTACTCTCTCTGACACATGAGACTTTGAGACGTTTCAGGGAACTAATACGAACCCTTGTATTATAATATCATACTTGAACAGCACAACGTTCCGACGGTAACCTAATGAGAGTGTTTAATGAAAAACAATCTATCACAGTGGGAGGCCTGCTGCCTCCCCCAGCCCTGTGCTGCTTGGACCAGCACAATGGATTAATCTCACTGGAGGGCCAGACAGTAAAGGATGTCCTTTTAATGAATATCATCTACTCTCTAGCTCCCATCCGAGGACTCACATGCCCTTACAACAGAGGTCCACAACCCCCCCCCCCCCCCCCCCCCCATGTGCATACACTCTCGCGCGCACACACACACACACACACACACACACACACACACACTCTCTTGTTTTTTCAAACGTTAACTACTTAACTACTATACACCTCATGTGACAAATTGTGAAAATAGCACATATAGGCCTATCTACAGTAGCCTACATGCTTGATGTGTTTTCTGCCATTTTCACTTTCTCTTGAAAAACATATATTAATTATTATTACTGTTGACAATAATTTATAGCAATTACCCAAAAGGCAATTTATGATGTTGTGCCCCAAAGGGGGTACCAGACCACAGTTTTGGTACCAACTTACATCTTATAAGCTGTTCAGGTCTGCAGCCTCTGAAACAAATGACCTCTGCTATATTTTAGATAGATCTGCTTAGGCTATTTTCGGAGAGTGATACCTACACACATCCAAGCATTAGATGACTTGTCTTAATTCTACTGAATCTCTTCTCCACTCTATAATATTTTATTTCAGATTTTATTTGTTGACGAAATTGACAATTTTAGTTTTAGTCAACATAGCATTGTTTTTATTTAGTTTTCATCAGTGAAAAAGGGTATAGTTGACGAAACATTTTCGTCATAGTCTTAGTCGACGGCATTGACACTGCTGGGGAATAAACCTGCTGACCTCACAGAGGACGGCACTCTAACCACAAGGCCACTGAGCCGCTGAGCTAGTATACAGGAAGTACAGTAGCCTTGGGAACCAGCAGTTCCTGAGTCATGTGACCCATAGGTCATAGGTCACACCTATATCTCCTGATTCTGTAGCGGGAGACAGCTTGATGTTTTCATTTCATTTCAACCTTTGTGAGGGATATTTCACTTTCAAATAAAACCACCAATCACTAGAACCAAGGACGAGACCGTCTTTAAATACACATCCCTCTGAGACCCTCTTTAAAGTAGGCTCCCTCTGGACATGACGCTAGCACTGTACGTCGCAGGGATGCTGAGTGCCAACTGCCAAGCAGGGAGGCATTGCTACCATTTTAGATCACAATCCCAGGGCGGACACTTTAACCACAAGGCCAGTGGGTTTAAGACACCTGGCAGTTTATATCGATTACTATAAATTCTTAAGTTTGTTTTTTCCCTCTTGATATGAAACTGTGTAGGTTTCACTAACTTGTAGGGCCTGCATGGTTCTCACAGACAAAATGCATTCCTCACTGTCACGGGGAAACCCGTGCCCTATAGACACTAGAAGACTCCACAATATAAAACTGGTCATGACAAACACACACTGCACAGATGCTTCCATTAATTGACTGTCATCAAGCTTCTTGGAGGGGTGGCCATGTGTAGCATCATATACCCTTATCTGTGTTGCCTAATTCTATTGTAATTGTTTTGTGTGATGTGATGCCTTGGAAAACATTCAGACTCTAAATGTGTAATTGTATAGTTGGTCTAACTCATGGGTCATGGTTTACCTGGTTTGAGTAGATTGGTCCAATTACTAATCATTGTGGGTGGGGTCTCACCTGGTACATAAGGGAGGCTTGTGGAAATGTTTGGGGAGGGAATCAGTTTAGCTTGAGACTAACAAAGGAGACAACTCCAGGGGAGAGCTGGCAGGGCCAGGAAGGCATAGCCTGTTTTCAGTTTCTTAAGTTCTTGTTTTGTTATTTTTCCTTAGTTGAGAAGTGTTTTCTTACTTTCTGTTATTTGAAAGTGTATTGTAAGTCTCTATTCGTGAAGTATTATTTTTGCCTGCACAGTCAAATCCAGCCTGGGTCGGTCACTCTGTGTTTTGAGGTAAATAAAATACCAAAAAAGATCTACATTCTTGGACTGTCGATTCTTGGAGCCTTGGCCGTTCGGGCAACTTTACACTCACATTCCTTCTTATTTAATTGATTATACTCATAACTTTGTACACCAAATATCTTAGTCGAAAATAGCCAATCTACAAGCTCACTAGATTGACTGTTTTTGCTCAATGTTAGTCCCAGACGTATCTGTCGTGTCTTGTCTCTGGTATTTTCAACAAGCTACATTATACTTCAGGCTCTCGGCTCATGCCTTTTTCTTCTCATTTGTTGGAGAGGGGTACTCTTTAGATCTGTTTTCTCTTTGTGCCTGTGGCAGTGTACACTGTTTTGTCTTTTGGAAGCTTCATTGTAAAGCCCTTCACACACAACGTCGCAGCAGAGCCTGCTCAATCTCTGCTGCCATGAGTGACAGTGGCGCTTGTGAAAGTGTCAGCAATCAAATTCACACCACTGATGTATCTCGAACTTGACACCTTTTTCTTGCTCTCTCTCTCTCTCTCTGTCCACTGGCCTTTTCCTCCATCTCTTCACAGATTGGAAGTGCCGACAGAAAATGGAGCTTTTCCTATTGCCAGCTCCATGTTTGTCTTCACGACAAAAGCAGCAGCAGCAGCAGCAAGGAGAGAGACTGAGTGCTATCCAAAGGTACTGTGAAAAAAACCCACAAATATATGTGTTCAGGTTTCAGTAGCCAGCACTGGTCTGGTTATTGTGTTGGTGAAATAGGCTCTCTGTCTGTCTGTCTGTCCGTCCGTCCGTCCGTCTGTCTGTCTGGACAACTGCAGGTCCGGCCGACTCAACACCAGGCACTGCACTCCCTGTGGGGGTGTGGAACGCGTGTTTCGAATTTGAAGTCGGTGGGGCGATCGGTTCTTGACTTACGTTGGATTTCCATATATACCCTAGCCTGGCTGCGGTAGGGAGTGCTTGTTTTACTATGCTGGCGGTGGGGGTTAGGGTTATAGGTTATAACCACTTGTGTGCGGACCAAAACACAGCCCAGCGCTCCCTACTCCACTGACAACCAGACGTACAGAGACATGGTGCATTCATAGATAGATGTTGTGCATGCACACACACACACACACATGTGACAAGGTTTGATCATAGTGGGAGCTATGGGGAAAAAGCATGTTCCAGGCAGTGAGGTACCAGGAATAGCTATAAAAGTACAGGAAGTGAGGTGAGATTACTAAATCATAATCAGAAATTGATGAACCACAGAGTAGTGCGGCCGGAAAACTTTGAGATCTGAAGAAGAAAAGTTTGGTCAATGAACATTTCTGAGGGTTTAGCTCAGTTCAGAGAATTTGAACAAATTTGGTGAGGAATACTTTATTCCCAGTTTTTTTTAAATATCCCACTTTTTTCTCTTTTTGAGCAATACATTGCCTTTTTATTTTCTGACTTTATAGATTACTTACTTTCTGAAAAAAGATGTACAACTTTTGGTTTGATTTTTGGGATTACTTTTTTGATACTTAACTCATTGGAGACATTGAAAGGAACTTTGCGTTGACGGACTTAAACAAAATCTGAGTTTGAACATTGTCATTAGGAATCTAATGATTGTTCAATTTAAGTGAGTTTTTTTTTTTTTATCAAGTTTAAATCACATGCAAATATTGCAATTTAATTTCAAAAGCAACAGTTTTATGACAGTATAAAGATTTTTTGACGCAGGTACAGGACATTTCTTTCTTTTAGTTCTTTAATATAACTCACACATACAATGTTATGGTTCTGATTGTTATAGCATATCATTGTAGCATAAGCAGTATATTGTACGTAGTTGGTAAAATGAGATGTGAGAGGGAAAGAAATCCATAAATGGTGTTCTAGTTGGATGGTGCCTGGTCCCTGTGCAGTGTGGGTTCATTGGAACAGCACCATCCATTTGTTCCAGCCTGTCCCCGGGGTGCCATTGTTTTTTTAATGGGGAACCAAAGTGTGTGTTTGTACGATCCTTCTATAAGCTGTATCCCCACGGCAAGAGAGTCGTGAACTACGACCCACTGCAGTTCATTTCAGCCCCTCATCAAAATCAAACAGAAAAGAACCTCGTAATCTGCCTGATGGCCATTGACAAGCCCCCGTCTCTCTCTCTCTCTCTCTCTCTCTCTCTCTCTCTCTCTCTCTCTCTCTCTCTCCCTCCATCTCTTCTTATTTCTTTTACAATCTCTTTTCTTGCTCGCTCTCCATTTCTGTCTCAGCCCTCCCTCTCATCGTTCACCTCAAGGGATTTCTAGGGACATTTATCACATTGATCTATACATCGCCAATACTGCGTCAGCTCATTTTTAGAGGTGGGGGTCTTCAATTCCCACTCTGACAAGTAGTTTGGTCCAACAATCAATGCGAGGTAAATAAATAGTCTTGTTTCAGTGCCTTCTACTGGCTGTGCAAACCTGCCTGACAGACAAAACATGTCTGTGATTATGATTAATTATGTCTGTAATTCATTAACCACTTGAACCTTAGCATCCCGTAATGGGAAAATAGCTGAGCTACAAGCTCACAATGAATGCATGACAACGCAATGCATTGTGTGCTTGCAGATCTGCTATTTTCGGCAAAGCTTTTTAGAGCCTTTGGGAATCTGGTAAACTAAATATAGGGCCGTTGGGAATCCAGTCAACTTGTCAAATTGCAGTCACTTTGCTGCAATTATTTTTTAGGGTGAAATGATTTATTTTTGTCACCCTTGCTGCTAGCGTTTTCAATTTGGCACCTCTACTACATTCTGATCTTTTTCACTATACCTGCACACATTGTAAACCCCATGGGCCTGTCATAATAGTTGAATATCTGTAAAAGATATTTTTTTGGGGTGGGGGTGGAGGGGGGTTATACTATTATTATTACAATTATTTGAAGGGTATTAGTTTACCAAGTATAGAGGATTTAAGTGCTCGACTCAATTGACTCTGTGGATGTGGGTGGATGTGGGGGTCTAAACGTTTTCTGACACAATGCCAAACAGCCAGCCAGCCCCTGCATCTATGTAGGTAGTGATATAAATGATTCATGAACAGCTGCCATTGTTTTTGACTCTGTTGTGTAATGGTGGGGTCAAGCAGCATTCTGCGCACATCAACAGTTATGGCGCTCTCATCCTCCTCGACCCACACTCGCAACAGCTGGCCATCAGCAGCTGGGTGGGAACAGTTTCTCAATATCTGCCTGCTTTCCCTCGCGATGAGTTTGTTTGGATGCCTTGAGAGGGGAAAAGATGTTTGGTGCAGGGCTGGTGATTGGAGATATGGAAATGCCGAACTGATGGATAGGTTGGCAATCAGCATAGCTACAACCATAAGCATCCTCAACAGCAATGTTCACAAAGGTTCATCTCAGGGTTCATTTTGACAGAAATGTTTGATTTAGTTTGTCATATTTCATTCATCTGAAATGTTTTAGTCTAGTTTCAGTTGGCTACATAATATATTTTAGTCAAATACACATTTATTTAGTCAACTAAAGTTCATGTCAGGCCTTGATCGTGTCCTAATGCCTAATTCATACTGTTGTGTGCTGAAAAGATCCAATCTACAAGCTCACAATTCGCCTGACACGTTGTGAGCTTGTAGATGTAGGCAGATTTTGGAAGCATACTATGACTTGACTTGTTTTAGTTTTACTGGATATCTTGTCCACTAGTTCTACCTAACATTTTTACCCTGGCATGGCCATACAGACTAATATCACTGCGTAGATATTAGTCTGGAAGTTCGGTGTGGAATATTGATTTCCAAGGGGCGGTTACAAACAGATTCCAACATCACAGCAACACATTTTCATGTTGAATAGTGGGCTCTGATTGGTCACCCACAACTCTGGGGTGAGCAAGAAGTAATTCAAGTGCTAGACCCAATCTGGGATTTTCTTTCCTGTGGCAGATTCGTCTGGTTTCCACGCTATAACATTTTAGTTTGGACGAAATTGTCAGTATATTATAGTCACATTGATTGTCATTATAGCTTAGTTTTTATTTTGTCTTTATTTACTGTCCGACAGTTGAAAAAGGTGGCTGTATTGGTTTTAGGTTGTACACTGGTTGTCCTCAGTCCAGAGTGCTGAATTATACTATCAGGTTCCTCTGTCCAAGGTGCTTAACCCATTAAAACAGCTGTGTGTCATTTTTTATTTTAGACCTTGGCAAAAAAAATATCAAATATACAAGCTCACAGCATGTACGTAACTTGGCTATTCTTTTTTTATGTAAAAATTCTTGAAACTGTTTGATTTTTGTAGTTTATTTAATTCATTTTCATGCATCATTTAACCCATCTGTTGCCACCTGGTGGATGCAGAGCCACCTGCCGACTGCCGAGCCGTTTGTAGTGTAACACAACTGTATTCACATCCTGTTTGGGCGGCCATCTTAGTATAAATAAATAAATAGCGTCAATGCTAGCGAGCTAAAATGAAGCCATCCTTTATCTATCACCGGATAATCAGCAAAGACCTCTGAACATTGCACGTTTTATCCAAACGATGGAGAGCTCCGTAGATTTCGAGTCATTCCGCTTTTTAGTCAGCCTGAATAAAGGGAGGTGAACGGCAGCGCGGTTGCGCAATCTGGTCTAGGATCGCTAAAGAAGGAAAGTCCAAGCAAAAAAATTAAATAAAAGAAAAAATCAGCGATCCGGTTTGATATCAATAATAAAGCAGCTAGAAGCATTTGCCGGTTGGATTCCAACTGGCGGAACCTTCAGAAGCAGTTAATTTGTTTAAAAAAAAATAACACACATCTTCCCTTCTGGGGGTCCCTGGCACAAAATACTTATCAATGTGTGGGTCCTTGGCGCAGAAAAAGGTTGAGAACTACTGATTTAGAAGACATTTGTGGAATCGGCCTCAGGTCTTAATGGGTTACTCATAAGACACGGTCCTCTGTGTCCAAGGTGCTGCATCGTACATCAGGTTCCTCTTTGTCTATGGTATAACTCAGGCTCCGTTCTGCGGCCCATCGAGCTTACAGGAGACATTCGTCTCGGCAGCGTGGCTTTGACATGCTGAGTGGCTGTGTTTTAGGGTCTTGGGGTGAAGAATATCACAAAAAAGTGATTTTTATGGTGTACTTGTAGAGATGTCTACTTTCCTGAATCAGCACACAAGCCGTTGGCAGGTGTCCAAAAGTGCAGCTGTATTCTCGTCTCTTGCTTCTGTGGCCTCTTTGGCTTTGTTCCTCAACATATGTGAATTATTGTAATTCATTATAATTTGAAATTAATAAATGTCCCCCTGTTTGGCATTTGCCAAGGTGTGCTGCAGGGTGACATTTCTTCATCTGGATCGTGACATTCATCTGTGTTTATTTAAGTACCCTCTGAGGAGCGGCTGCATGGAGCAGGCGAAGGATGGCTTCTTAACCTTTATTTTTTTCAATTGTATTCCATTTCCGGAGACGGTACAATGAGCCTGTGCCGGTGATGAGCAAAGTGCCCTGGCTTATCTCGGCAATAGAAACTGTGCGAGTGTGCGTCATACAGTACCTCCACAAGCTCTTTAATCAATGCTCCAAATGCAGCAGATTTAGCTAAGCCTATTCCCACTTGTATGTCGTCAATGTCGGGTGGAAACCTGGTATGTCCAGAGCACCCTGTTCAGTTTTTTGAGATTCCGTCATACCGCTGTGTCGAAGTGTCCTTGAGCAAGACGCTGAACCCCTAATTGCTCTAGATGTGCAGGTGAGGTTGGTGCCTTCCATGGTTTCCTCCGCCATTGGTGTATGAATAGGTGAATGATAACGGCATGATACTGACCATGACACGTCATGATACTGGAGCGAACGTAGAATATGCACATCGACAGGCTGGATGCTGGGCTAAAGAAACTTCAGTAGATATTGGATGGAGCCCGCACACCACAGGTCATCATGATGACCTGATGAAGATCAAATAGATCGAAACGTTGTCAGAATTCTCAATAAAGAACGTCTTTCTTGTACCTGTGGTATGTGCAGGCTCCATCCAATATCTACCGACATGATACTGACCATGATAATGACCATGATATTGACCCACGTCTTTACAGCTGTAAAGACTACATTATTTCTTGTGCAAGCTCCGTTCGTAGTTAGAAAGTTCAGTATAAGGTGCTGCAGAAGGGTAATATAACACAGCCACACAGGCCTTCGTGCAAGAGACAAAACATAGTCTAAGTTGCTGTTGACATTTGCAATTGTTTAATAGAATAGTGAAATGGGAAGTTATACATAATGAATACTTTTTAAATATTTTAAGTACATCTGCCTGACAATATGTAAGTAAAGTCATTTTGAATGCATGCCTTAATAGTATTTCTATATTGTGCTACTGCTGCTTTTTATTAAAGCAGCATTATTGTGTAACTTTCCTCTTTATACCCTGGATTTGAACCTGGTTCCCATTTAGCCCGCCTGTTTGCTCAGGGGATACATTTAATCTTGTTTGTGTCAGATCCTGTGAGACATGACCTTTGACATGATGTAAATGCCCTAATAGAAGAGCAGGAAGACAACCACCCCGATTGTATTAACATATTCTACCATACAGATTGTATGAGTTATATTGTATTAACATTATTCTACCATACAGATGTATGAGTTATATTGTATTAACATTATTCTACCATACAGATTGTATGAGTTATATTGTATTAACATTGTTCTATACCATACAGATTGCACAAACTTACATTTTATTCATAAATCAATAATACATGAAGTGAGGCGTTAAGGCCAACATCTGATTACTTCTTCCCTCACTGGCAGGCCGAACCGTTCAGGGCTGCCAAGGCATACAAGTAGACAGAGGCTAGAAAGAAACTAAATGCTCTTTGTTGGAGAGGAACACTATAGGAGATTGTTTTAGAGTTCAACCCTTTTTTCTTTATTTTTGTTTTTTTGTTCCTCTTTCTGATGGGAGAAGAAAGAAAAAAGTTCCCACTGCGATTCAAATCCAATGCTCCTGATTGTGTGAATATTGTATACAGCAGAGCCAGTGAAAACGGAAGGCAATGAACAAACCCAGTCGGAGGTCTCAATTCCTTTCCAATTGATTTGTCTGTCTGTCTGTCTGTCTGTCTGTCTGTCTGTCTGTCTGTCTGTCTGTCTGTCTGTCTGTCTGTGTCTCTCTCTCTCTCTCTCTCTCTCTCTCTCTCTCTCCCCCCCCTCCCTCCCTCCTTCCAAAGCTAAGGGCTTTGAATAGCCTTACAGTAAATTTGGCTACACCCTCCCTGCCAACACAGAGGAGGTCTACAAGCTATTATTTTTCATTGCAGGTCTATTGCAGGTCTACTGTGAAATATCATTGCATTTGATAAGCAGAACTATTATAGTTCATTTAGAGAAAGTCACCCCAGTGCTCCATGGAGAGCCAGACTGTTGACATTTTGCTGTTCCGAAAATATAACATGGGAAAAACAAATATTAATAATCGTTTTGACATTTGAGTCAGATATTCATAGTTGCTCCTATACCCATAAATTGCACGGTGACACCAACAGTTCTCTCATCCATAACTAATAACTACTGTACATTCAGCTCTGAGGATGATCAAATATAAAATGCACTTAATTGGAAGGAGATTGGCTAGAAACTAAAATGGCACAGAAATGGCACAAAAATGACACAACAATGGCTCCTATGTTACATTCCCTTTCAATCCATCGCAATATGTTTCTCTTAATTCCACTGAAATGATCACAAATGCAATAAAGTTGCATGTTTTGTCAAAGTACCACTTTTCAATAATTGATCCTCACTAATGTTCATGATTATTTTCTACTCGGTCTGTGACTGTCTGATAGGATGGCTTTGGGCAGTTCAGAAACCCGTCTTCCAGTGACATCAGTGACACCAGTGAAGTCGTCCTTTAAGTGAAATCCAACATGTAAGGTCCCTGCGCACAGAACGCGTTTAGTGGCGTTTCTCCATCGGTTTTCCGAAAAACGTGCCCAGTGTGCAACCACCTTAATTCTTTCAAATTGCCAGTGAGCCACAGAATGCTCAAATATTTTCAGACATATCACACCAATCTGTACCGGTTTGTTTATGGATGCAGAGGATGTCACGTGTTTATAGTCACATTTTGGCATTTCCTCTGGTGTCTTCAACGTTTTCCAGGCCAAGGATCCCTTAGTTGAGAGAGAGATGAAGCCGGGATCTACTTTGTAGATTTGGATTATTATTACAAAACATTACCCACTTCAGCCCTATACGAATTGCAGGCATTTGAAAATGTGCACAATGCATTGCATTGTGACCTTGTAGATCGTCTATTTTCAAATTAGTATACATTTCGAAATTGTGAAATGCATGGGTAATTCTTCTGTATATTGAGTACTTTCTACTTTTGGTACTTTAACTACATTTTTATACCAATGCTTTTGTACAGAATATTTCTATATTGCAATATTAATAAAAATGTGAGCACTTTTTCCATGTGCCACGTGTAGCTCTTACACTGACGACATTTATCAATTAAGAACTAAATTAATTTGCAACGAGGTTAATTGAATCCTTATCTATTGCCTTTCTAAAAGTGGAGCTGTATACTTATCAAGTGCTTCCTTAATAAGGAGAAAACATCTCATCAGAAACCTTTAGAAATAATGGGGGCAAAAAAATAAAAATAAAACTCTTGGTGCTATTGTTGATACTGTACTGTATATCATATTTGCATCAGTCTAAGTGGATGAAGCTCTCTGCCCAAAATAGAAAATGTCTCATCTTTGCACTTTTTTGGTCTTTTTTTTCATCAACGTGGCTCTAACAGTGTCAGCTTCATGATTTATTCCCTTGAAGCCTGGAAATCCTCGGGGGAGTGACATAAATAACTAAAAGCTCTCTCTTGATCTCTGTTGCATTTAATTACATCGCCGTTGTTATTTACAGTTTGAAAAGCGCATTAATTAAAATAGCCGGGAGGGCTGATAACCTGGGCTTAGGTTGAGGAGGAGGACTTTGGGGAGGAGGAGGACTAACCTGGGTTTAGGTTGAGGAGGAGGACTTTGTGCCAGATCTGGGGTTATACTGCATGTAGGCCTACGACGATACTTTTTTATTTTGCTCTCTTACGAAAATACAAAGGAAATTTCCTTGGGAGCATCCCTATTCTGTTGGAAACAAGCACACATGCACGTGTAGCTGACATCTGTGTGCTCAGAGCGGACGACCACCCCGACCGCTGTGTGTTTAAATGGTTAACTTAAACTTGTATTCAGGATTACGTGTGGCATACTTCACCCACTCATAGGTTCTCATGTTTATGTAATGGAGCATGAGCACATGAGTCATGGAGATCAAATTCCACATTCATTGCAAACACACACATACTGTATAAGGTTGATAACTTTTGGCACATACACTGTATGTATGTATAGTAATGTCCTCAGTGGGAATTTGCGTTTGGTCAATTTGAATTGAATCACTGCTTTACATGGCCCTGTACCAAGAAAAGCAATGCAAAAGTGGGGCATGGCTCTCTCTCTCTCTCTCTCTCTCTCTCTCTCTCTCTCTCTGTCTCTCTCACACACACACACACACACACACACACTCACACTCACACTCACACTCACACTCACACACACACACTCTCTCTCTCACACACACACACACACACACACACACACACACGAAAGGGAAGAGAAAGTTTGTTTTCTGCAGAAGAGCTCAAGTTTTTTAGACGAATGCGGAATCTCCTCCATCTGCTTTCATCTCGGCGCATTTACTTAAGTGGCTGAGAACAACATGCAGAAATAGAAGTGGAACACATGAGGACAGCTAGGCGACTGTCTGACAAAAAACTACAAACAAGAGCCTCGAGTACCGCCTCAGAACAGCAGGAAGTTGGATTAATGTCTATGTTTCTTATTCCATGCAGCGCCTCTCTTTCTCTCTCTCTCTCTCTCTCTCTCTCTCTCTCTCTCTCTCTCTCTCTCTCTCTCTCTCTCTCTCTCTCTCTCTCTCTCCCTCCCCGAGGGAGGAGCGAAAGCAGTGTTACTACTCGCCACACATATTCCTGATGGATGTGTTTTAGTTTTGGGTGTTTTTCTTTTTCCAATAAATTAGGTTGAAATTATATTGGGAGCACACTCAGCACAGTGGGGCATTATTTGTGCTGTGTCATCTTAATTGCTGCGCAGTTGACACATTTTTAAAGTAAATTAAAAGTTTTTAACATTTAACTTTCACTTTATAAAAAATAGCAGATGTATATATATTTTATTTTTGAGAAACCACTTTTCTAAACCACTGTAAAAAAAAGTTTTTTGGGGAAATACGTACTGTATGTTGCTATATATATATATATATATATATATATATATATATATATATATATATATATATATCTCTAAATCCACAATGACCATTCAGCTTCGGCAGAAAAGGAGGACACAAAGGAAACTGATCCGCCCAAAATGTAACATTGACAGCCTGGGAGACATCAAAAAGGTGTAACACCTTCAAAATACCCTGCTTGAGAGACTCCCTGAAGAACACCCAGAAGGTGTGGAAGAACACTGGGCAGCCCTTAAGACCATACTGCTTGAGACCAGCCGGGACATCATTGGCTATAAAACCAGGACACACCAAGACTGGTTCGATGAAAATTACATCGAAATACAACATCTAATAGATGCCAAACGGAAAGCCTTTTGTACTTGGCAGAATGACATCAACTGCAGGGCCAAAAGGCAGGCCCACTCCAAGGCTAAGGCTCTTGTCCAGAGTAGGGTACAAGAGCTGAAAAATAAATGGTGGATGGAGAAGGCTTGCTGACTCTGGTGACACCAGGGGCTTCTTCAATGCCACCAGGGCTGTGTATGGGCCCAGCTATCGAGGCCTGAACCCCCTTCGCTCCAAAGATGGGCAAACCCTGCTGAAGGACAGTGCGGGAATCAATGCCAGTTGGCAAGAACACTTTCAAGAGCTCCTGAATCGGGACACCACAGTTGAGCTGGAAACCATTAACCAGATCCCCCAGCGTCCTATTATGGAGCATTTGGGAGACCCACCAACTGAAAACGAGGTCTTGTATGCCATCAGGAAACTGAGCAACAACAAAGCCTCCGGACCAGATGGGATACCAGCAGAGATACTCAAGCAAGGCGGACCAAAACTCCTTTGTTATATCCATAGCCTCCTCGAAAAGATCTGGGATAAGGAGGACATCCCTGCCGAACTCAGGGACGCCCTGATTGTCACAATATTCGCAATATGCACCCACTGCAATAGAGACTGTGGATCAAGGGTCGGCCTCTTCCAAAACATGAAGACCCACAGATGACCAGACACACCGACAGGAGTACATCATACTCTCTTCGATTGATCGCCAATGATGATGATATATCTAAAATCTAAAATGACACAGATTCTTTCCCAGTTTTAATGGCTTAATCTTTGCAATTATCATACGACTACTACAGTAATTGCCTACCATTATGTTTCATATTAAATTAACTACCTGCCTTACGTACCAGTATTATGCAAATTCACTGGTCTGTGACACCATTATGCCGTTTTTCTTCTTTTTTTTCAATGCAGAATTTACATACCCCTTTGCTCAGATCTACATTATAATTAGCATTTAAGGCATTTAGCAGACATTCTACGCGCACAGTAAACATGGAAATTTGGAGTAATCACCATGAACTCTAGTTTATATTTATACAATATTGATTGTATAAATTGTACTGACGTGCAACTTTATTTGAGTTGAGATATAGTTATAACTGTATATAATGAGTTTTACACTATATAATCAATCGACGTAGGCAATATATCACTGCTGATCTACAAGCTCACACCACGATGAAGTTTTGCGTCTTTTGCTAGTGCTGTAATCAATTTTTTTATTTAACCAGTAAAAACCACATTGAGACTGAAGTCTCTGAATTAATCATTGCGTTCACACGGGCAGATTGCAGTCTACCATTCATTGTCAAAGGAAGCCGCTAGTGGATGATCATCAGCAATGGAAAACACGGTTTGTTGGTCGCGTCTGTAAACGGTCAAATTGTCACCAAATGGAAGCATAGGATTAGGAGACACACACACTCTCTCTGCTCTAATTCCGCTGAGTTCTCGTCTGAAAAGCAGGGCTGGATTGGGTCAAAGGGCTAACATTTGGCCCAAAAACATATAATGGGGGCGGCCCATTCTTTGGGCGGCCCATTGCCCGCTTGACATAACGTCAGTCCATGCCTGATAATCACAGACGAGTTTGCAAAGCAGTGCTTCGAACGCTGATGTCATGTTGTCCTGTTTAACTTCCAATGTGATATATCCATGCCGATCGTGTTTACGTTTACAACTCAATGTGCCGGCGGAAGTGTTGTCCTCTTTCAAGAGTCGAGAGGTCGAGCAGAGGAGGAAAAGCCTTCTTGCTCTCTGCTGCCTCGTAGGCTCGGGATCAGATCTCAACGAGACGGATCACGTAACTGACGCAACGCAAGGGAGAAATTTATCTCACCCTGCGTTGCGTATGTATTCTTGCGTCGATTATGTTCGACTCTGCAAGGCACTTTAGTGTGAACGGCCCGGCATCTGCAGGGGTCAATTGATCGTAAGGGGTCCTAGTCTAAACAGACAGACATACAGTAGGCTGTTAATAAAACAAGTCGAACAGCCTAGTATCTATGCTAAAGCATATACCTTATTGGCGATCAAGTAGACAGATATAACATCTATCTAAATAACATAATAGCATAAAAACACAGAACATGGAAATTAGAGGTGGTGTAAGTGATTATTCTTGAGTGTTTTCAAAGTGAACGTTCCATGTGTGATACAAATAGGTTAGTTGTCTTAAGGTCCTGTTACATACTGTTATGTAAGTAGACAAATAAAGTATCAGTGTAATTTAGGTTAGGGGTGCCATGGATGAAAGCATTCTGTATTGGGGTTCCCTCCGCATCTGAGCCCAAAGAGTTACTGTGTATTTATCCTCATACTATTTATTTTAAACTATGTTTATTAATTTTTATGATATGACATAGTATTCAATTCAATTATTCACATATATTTTCCCCATACACACAAATGGCAGCACAAACACTAAAACAAAATCTTATACAACAGGATATGTACTGTACATACATACAAAAACTAAAAAACATGAAATACAATTAAACAAACCCAACAGCTGACAATTCAAGTTAATCACTATACATCCAAAAGCCTCTGCTTTTTCTCACAATTAATCATTGTTACAATGTGTTTGTTAGTAATAGTGGTCACCCTGTCTCTCCAACTCCACAATTGGAACTGGAATTCAAGCTGATTAATTAATTTTGTCTCTCACAAGTCCACTACTCGCCTTGATTTGATGCGTTGTGGATCTGCAGTTTTTGCTATTTTTGGAAGAAAATAAGTTATGAATACTAGACCTGTACGTGCCCGTCGCAGTCGGCCACCGGCCTACTTGGGAATAATGCAACTTGGGAACCTAATGATATATGTTGTCATAGCACCCGTTTTAACTGTCAGCCGGTGTGCCACATGGAGATCTGTGTATGTGCCTGTGTGTGAAGACTGCAAACTGAAAAGTGTACTTGGCAATCAATTCGGCCCACTGTCAGAGCCTGATTGGTTGAGCCTCAATTGGCTGAGGCAGAGGCTGGAAATTGCACAGGTGAAAGGAGTTGGCCTCATTAGGCCCACTTGCAGAGCCTGACCAGAGCCGTTTGTGGTGGTTCTGGAGAACCGTGTGTTCCGACCGTCGTGGGTCAAACGGTTTTCAAGTTGCGTGCATTACAACCGTACACACACGTACGCACGCATGCACACACTTTTCTGAAAAGTAATAGTTTTGGTCTCCACCTGACTGACTAAATCAGAAGCTAATCAGGGGATACATTGAATCTTGACCATCAGGTCAAAATGTGTGTCAGATCCTGTGTGTGTAGTATAGGTGAGACACCTCAATAGAAGAGCAGTGAGACAAAATACAACCGCTCCAATTGTGTGAGAACATACACTACCATACACATTGGACAACATTCAATTGTATTCAATATACAAAGGTACAAGATCCGCTTTAATGTGAGTCTGGCTTGCGGTACATAGTGGAAAATGAGCATTGAGCTGTGTTGTCCTCCGAGGGCAATTGTTTTACAAATAATAACAACAAGCCTTAAATAAGCATAAGCTGTATGGCTTCAAAACACAGAAAACCAGTAGTGCTGTCTGACTTTAAATATGAGCCCGGTTTATTAATTCAGTTCAGCAAATTCAATTAAATTACTAGTATGATGGAGCTTTAGATTTGCAAGTCACATTCCCATTACATAATATGATGTACTGTAATGCTGCAGGTTCTAGGGCTATGTTCACATTACAGACTGCACAATGCGCTGTGTTGCTCAGAACTGATTTTCATTTTGTTTGGCTGCATGTTCACAATATATTATTTTTAATGTAGCACATAACCAATACCATTGTGAACTGATAGCTCTTCTGAAATGGCCCCCATCACATGCATAAATTAACAATAACAAACGGGCCGGGCCTGTTGCACACATTAGACTAGGTTCATGTTTGGTCGGGGACCTCCATTGCATATCATCCCTAATTTATCTGCCCTTCCTTCCCCTGTCATCATTCACTGTGCCACAAAATGAAAATGCTATAAAATAACCTTTTAACAAAACATTCATGCGGAGAAAAACGAACAATGGGAGTCATCAAAGTTACGTCTTTTTATTAATTTTAAAGTTGGAGGGCAGCTGCAAATGAATCAGCTGTTGGAAGCAACCAAAAAAAAGAAACTTTAACCACCCAAGACTCTCTGGGTCTCTATATAAGGCAAAATAGCCAATCTCCAAGCTCACAACGCATGTTGGGATCTGATGTGAACCGTATTAAAACGGTGAATCTGCAATAGTTCTTTTCAAATACAATACAAAACATCCTGAACCATCACAACAACCACCATTGTGTGCAAAACCATAGAGGTCCTCAATGCGTGAAAAAGTCAAATGTGGTCAAGTGTACTGTAGGCTACAGCAGTATAGCGTCTCTGTCCCGTGAAAACCTAATAAAAAAATTCTAAAATGAATTCAAATTCAAAAGCATCAAAATTAGCAGATGTACAAGCTAGCTTTTGTGTGACACTGTACTATTATGACCAAGTAGAGTGTTCATTCACGAAAAGATTTATGAGGTTTCTGCCCGACAACAACAATATCCTGCAGACTCCATGGCATCCTAGGTGGTAAATCATCTTTGCAGTTGAAAATAGTTATTGTGGCGTTCAAGTCATACAGTAATTCTGTGCACAGCCTGGTGCCCGTGGTCTCATAATCCACATACAGCACATATGTATAGACCCTCAATATAATGCCTGTCTTTTTAAGCAGAACACAGTTCACTCTTCGTACTACATGCTCAGCATTCTGTAGGTCACAGCTCTTCCTCTGCAGCTTTGTCAAGTGATCAAACTCCCTCCAGCTCCCCAGCATCTTCCTTGTGGCATTTAGTTCTTCACTATCTCAGTAGGCTATGTTAATTGCATGGAGCAGAACTGTGTATGTTAAACGTATGCCCTTGAAGGAATCCATGTAATGTCCATGTATGTTTCAGGGGGGTTCAGATTCTGTGTCATGCTTGCACAGATAAATCTGTATCATAGGAGTCAAACCGGCAAATGTAATGCAATGTCATTGCAAGAAATGGTTTATCTTGACTAGTGTGACTAGTGTGCTTCCTGGCACTTGAAAAGCGCTGATTCCCAGCTCTGCATATAGCACCGAAGTCTGACGTCTATATCGGTAGAGGCCGCAAATCCACGGGTTCATGTACTTTTTATTTGCATTGTAATCCCCATAGGGGGATTTTAGATCGCCTCATATAAGAACTGTGTTTGAAAAATATGTCATCCCGGCTGTTTCACTCATATGGGTATGAAGAATCAACTGACTGAGAGAAAACGCTATTGTTACTGCTTTTAGTTACATTTTCGCTAGAAACAGACTGTATCATATAGTGACTGACTGTCGCAAACGATACAGAGACACCTCCCTGACAATAAAGTCGAGACAGGTTGTTTATTTTTGGACCACAATGCAACGATTTTAAGATGACCCCATGTTATTCTCCATAGAGAAATTACTTCCGTGAACCAGGGGATGAGCGAGTGACTTCAGGACTTCGGCGCTCTATTGGTGTTGTGCACTATGTTCTGTATGTCGTACATAACAGACCAATGCCTAGGTCTGTTATCTCTTTTAGTTAGCTTTGAAGTGTGCATCATACAGCGAGCATATTCAATAATTATCAAAGATGCCGCTTTGCCTGCCACAGTACACCAGAGCTTACTGTGTCCGTTAAATGACCCTAAAGGAGGACCATTAGCACTTCAAAAGTGACACTGATGTTGTTTGTCGCTAATGGCAGAATTAGTAGCATCAAAGAGGCATTTGATCTAAACACTCTTCCCCTGGATTTTCTGTTGAGCCAAAATAAGCCTTTATTTGCGTCTTAGGTTGGGCCTCAGCAGTGGGGACAACCCTATGAACACGACAGGCTGGCTAGCTGATTGGTTGGCTGACTGACTGACTGACTGACTGACTTGATGAAGTGACACCACAACAATGAACTAGCCACTTGCAGAGAAACTGTCCTCCAGGCTATGGGGTGTAGCTGTCTGTCCTAATAATGTTATGCAGTACCCTCCCCGCTCACTCAGATCAGCTAACACAAGGAAGCTGGCAGAACCTTCCCGAAAACATCTGGGACAATGCTCCACATGTCCCAGACTCTTCTCCCTTTGCACTTTGCATTGCAGTTAGAACTGTGCAGACTCACTCACACTCGTAATCTGTAATCTGAAGTGAAGCCTCACCTCTTCTAACTCCACCATAGCCCCGTAGCACTTGCCCATAGCCTTGAGGCTTATGTAAAGGTTAAAATGTAATTGACATAGCATGTTATTTAGACAGATGCCAGGTAATTTGGAGACCTGGCTTTAATGTGTTTAGTTTTCATAGACCTGGTTGCGGGGACATAGAGGCATTCCGACACACCGCCATTCCGGCTATGTGGCTTCCGCGTGCGGTTCTGGACAGGGTTAGTGCTAATGCGGCAAATTTGAATGGCGATGCGTCGGATTAGCAGGCTTCTGAATGCCGGCGTGGTCTTGTTTCTCTTGCAAAAAAAGGATGGTAGTGTCAGCAATAGTCGTTTGTTTGTTGGGAGTTAGAGATGCCCCATAAGTCTCATATTAGCCTATAAAATGTTGGGACATAGATCTATAATGATTCAATTGACCTGGTATCTCCGCCTCAGACTGGCCCTTCTCCCTGTAGAAAACGGATATTACAATGTTAAGTAAAATATTTAGCTCATAATAGAAGTAATTATAATATCTGTCTAGAGTAAAAGGTAGAATATCAAAAGGTTTATTTCAGTAGTCTCTTTATCCCCTTACTGTATATGCTGCAAAAAATGTCAACCCCCAGACTACTAATTTAGTTTCTACTCTGCAGGAGAGAAGTCGCTGTCAGAGCTAGGAGAACAAAATTAGTATGTTCAGCTTAACAAAAAAGTGTAACATGTGCACATGCAATTTCCAACCCATGCAGTTCCAGACTGAATGCCCTGGCCTTTCCTTACCCTAAACGTAAACACACTAAAACAAAGAAAAACATGTCCGCCCCAGATTAATGTCAACACTACAGAAGCCTGAGTTAGCATGTAGAGGCATGTGCAAGCCTGCAAGGCTACAAACATGACACTATCTCCTTGATTCTCTCTATCTCCTTCAACCGGGCCCTCGCACGCAATGCTGTAGCCCACGCAGAAACAATCCTTTTTTCCATCATCATTCTCGTTATGGCTCACATTGAGTGTCACCCGACGAGTTATGAACCTTTCTTCCCATGCTGGGTCAGGTGTGTGGATTTGGAACCTGCACGCGCATGTCGACTCTGTCAGTTGGAAACCTAATATGTCCAAAACGATAACTTTTCAGGATTCAAATTCACCAAAAGTATCAAAGCTCTAAACCCGGCGCGAAGTAAAACCCTTCGAGCTTGTGGATGTGCTACTTTTGATGCTTTTTGTGTGACGCTGTAGTACAGTATGATCAAGTAGGGTGTTAATTTACAAAGAATGGAGATAAGAGGTTTCTGCCCGACAGCAACGATTCGATTCCCCATGCAAGGCACTGGACCGGTACCACATGAGGCAGAGGCTCTCATTCTCATTCACAGCAGGTACTTAAATCCACCGTGGTGTGCACCGTGAACAACTCATGCACACTGCTGTTTTCTTTTCCATTTCTCCTTGGTGCTGCTGGTAAGGTGGTTTGGCTTGGATTCTCTCCAGAATGGAGCCCCATTTCTACTGCTACGAGGGATTTGTGTGGTTTAATTTGGTACATGCTACATTTATTTATCTTAGTGTCACTGTCGGGCAGAAACCTTCTCTATTTTTCAACGTTGTGTGTTTCTTTGTAAATTAATGCCTTCTGCGCAAAAGTAGCAACAATAGTCATACTACAAACTCACAGCATGTCGCATTGTGGTGAGTTGGTGTAGATCTGCAATTTTTATTGAAAGTTAAAGTAGCTACTGTAAGTCTGTGAATGTATTAATGTTTAATCAATGATTGACAAGAGCTTGTGACTAAATAATAGCACAGCTTCTTTTACTTTTATTTTCAATTTCCTGAAAAGTAACCACCACCTCGGCAAACATTCGTCAGATGTCACTGAATAACTCTCAGCGTATCTTGGAAAAACAAAATCTACATGAGGAATAGCCACTATCTGACGTTTTTCAAAGGACCGAGGGACCTCTCTTCAGGTATCCTCATTCCTTTACTTCTGAAGCATAGACAGAGGTACAGATTGTTAAACACACACACTGAAGTTGAGGAAAAACAAGTATGCAAAGGACAACACATGCAGGATATTTATGCTGTGTGATCTATTTCCTCAGTGTGTATTATACATACAGCATATACCCATCAAAAATTGTATACAAACAAAGTTGTTGTTAACACTTGTATTGATTACTTATGTGGTTGTTTGTGATGATGGTGATTTATGAATTAAAGATTCTAGTTTATTATTTTACCAAAAGATACAGAAGATACCAATACAGAAGAAAAAGTAAGCAAGATTCTATATCCCTTAGATAAGCGAAAGCCCTTAAATACTCCACTGTTTACAGATTGCATTGTTATTAAATACCTGTGTGATATCAATTTGATATCAAACCTGATGAACGTCTACTGTATGTAATCCTAAATCAGAGTTAGAATAGGGTAAAATAGGAGTTAATTAGTTAATTAATTAGTTATAATCCACGTGAAAAAAAGTTGTTTCAGTCCTTTTAAAAGTCCTTTCAATCCATTATTTTACCCCCTTCCTAGAAATGCAGTGGGGTCAAAAGTATAACATTTTGACCTTGAAATGTAGTCCAGTGAAAGTCATAAGTTTTCAAAAAGATAAAGTAAAGTATAGATCCTCAATGACAGGTACTTAAGTACAGTAAGTAAATACTGTCCAGTGTCCAGCACTGGTCACGACTCACGAGACCTGCATTAATATCATCCTTAATAGGCTACTGCAGTGTATAATGACCCACGTGAAGACAGAGACAGCTTGTTAGGGAAATGAGAGCCCTCAGTCTGGGTTGATTCCCTTTGTACACGTGGTAGAGTTTGTTGCTGCATGGCATGCATGGTGCCGCAGCCTTGGGGGTGACATTAGCAGCAATGCTTCATTTAGCCTACTAATGTTCTTGGCGATGTCATGTCAGTCTACTAATCACAAGGCAGTGCTATTAAGCCATTAAAACCCGCAAAAGCATCCGTTTCATTTTACATTTTAGCTACTGCATAGCAACATAAGTCTTTCAGACAACTCTTAGGATTTAGAACGGTAGTTTAGAACCGTAAAAAGCTGTGCTGCGAGCTTGTACATCTGCTATTCTTTTTACATTTTTGGAATACAATTTTGAATAATTTAGAATTGTTGAACACAAATCTTCTCTTTTTGGGTTTCAGATGTGGGGGTCCGTGCCCAAATACATAATGATTTCTGGGGGTCCTTGGCACAAAACCGGTTGAGAACTACTGATTTAGAAGGCAATCGGCCTCAGGTCTTAATGGGTTAAAGTTTCTATTTGAGGATGTGGAATGGGTTCAAGATGGCACACTGGGTTTTTGAATAAAGTTGTAAAAAGGACCGCCATTGGTGGCTAGCGATAGCGCAGTGCCCGCCTGCATGCGTTCACGTGGGAAAACGTGGGTTTTTCTCTGAAATTATGACAGAAAATGAAAGGAAACGCAAAGATTCTTGATTTTCCAGCTCAGTTGTGCTCAACACTCCACCTAGTATTTACTGTACCTAGTCATTTCCTCTCTCTTACAGCATGTGGCAAATGTGAGTACAATTACAGCCATTTTCTTGACTGATGTACCACAGGTCAAGCGACATGAACGGAAAAATAAAGGGAATTTATTTCTCTAAACATTGCAGCTGAACTCGCCATTGCACGATGCACATCCCATTATGTCCCTCGTGGGCTAATGCCGGGGGGGGGGGGGGGGGGGGGGTGTCATCTGGGGCAATGCATTATAAACCACGAGAATTGCGAGCTAAGATTTCTCCTGGGCTCCACTAAATCTCAACCACCTCTCTCCTGCACACATGTGCCAAACACAAAGGTGTATTGTTTGACAGCTGTGAGAGGGACCGTAAGGACACCCACAGTCAGTTCTTTTTTTCCTGGGGATATCCGTGGACACAGCTGCTTCACAGCTAGGGACGTTGCATATGAGAGAGACTGAGAGTAAACAACAGCAGTGCGGTGGCTCCATGGTGCTCTAATGAGTACCTGAGGATCAGCCTGCTGGCTCGACACAGCCCAGCGTGGCCCCCTCTGGACCATCCACCGCATTCACTAGGAAGTGGATGGATGGGTGGAGAGAACGACACCGGGGATGCCATGATTATAGATTTTGATGGTGCAATTACATTCATACATGTGTGTTGTGAATTTCACAACACACAACAGATGTATAAAATCACAGGAGAATTATTTGAGGTTCAATTCCTTTGTCCACTGGGTCTTGCCTCCTCTAAGTTCATTGCCATTATTTTAACCAGTCATCGGCTACTGCTGTGTCCGTATCATCGATCTGTACTCACAAATACATTATGTGAGAGATCATCATAGTCATGCTACCAGGCAAGGCTAGGGGTCACAAAACCCAGAACAAATGCAGTATGCATATCTGCAATGTATAGGGCAATAACAATATGGAACATGTTACCAACTATGATTACTGTACCCAGTAAGGCAAGTTTTAAGAAACTCCTTAAAAGATAGGACAAAGAGAAAAAAAGACATGATCTGACCTTAATGGATTTAATGGTTTGTCATGATTATTGTTTATCTTTTAATTGTTTTAGCTTGACTTGTAATGTCCTGAATCTTCTGACAGTACCTTTTTATTGTGCTGTGTTGTGTGATATGTATGTTTGTTGTTGACCCCAGGAAGAATAGCTGCTTCTTTGGTGGCAGCTAATGTGGATCCGAATGATTTTTAGAATAAGGAATATCTCTGCCTCTGCTCATCACATCTGATATGGTCTCCCCTTCCATCCCATCCTCGATCTCAGCCCTTTTCTTGATTTTTACTAGTTGACTAGTTGCCTAGTTCACTAGTCAACTAGTTGTTTAACTACCTGAAATAAGTAAAAAAAAAAGCAGCCTAACACACACATACATAACTGTATATATGATATTTCAGGTGTTACAGTACAGTACAGTACAGTAGAGGGACCCCCTGGGGACCCCCACATGGTAACTCTGTCATTTCTCAACCGTTTCGGACACGGGCCGGCTCGCTAGAACCGGCCCGGCCCCCTGGGCACGTTCCTGAGGGTCTGGAATTTCCCCCCGGGGACCCCCACACAGAGTTGCACCACTTACTTCACACGGGTGTGATTTTTTTAAATAATATTTGTACATTTAAAAGCTACATGTGTACATTAGTGACTATAATATAGCATTCTAGCTGATCTTGAGGCCTACAAAAAAGAACCCCCCCTTTTTTTTCTTATCAACTATACTAGTCAACTAGTACCAACAAGTGGATTCACTAGTCGATTAGTTGAATAGTCGTCTAGCTGCTTAAAGCCCTACATGACATCCATTTGATCGTGGAGATATTCTGTCGAGCTTCTCATCATCTACCTTCAGTGCCCACGTGGGTCTCACTTTTGTACGCCAAGTGACTTCTGACACAGACTGAGTTCACTTGCCTGCCTTTCATGTTCAGAGACGAGGCCTTGGATATTGTAGGAAATTGACGAGTTCCTTGAATGTCTTCCATCTGCTCTGGACCACGTTCAGCATGAAACCAACAGATAGCAGGAGCTGTCCACCCCCTCATATGTCTCCCCGTCTTCTACTAAAAATTGCAATCAGACGACTGCAGATGATTCATAGCGCTGCTGCTCGAGTCCTTACTAATGCCAACAAAGTCGATCATATCGCTTAACTTCTTAGATCTTTCAACAGAGTACAGACTCAATGATTGTCAAATAATTTATTTAAAAATTGTGCTGTACGTTTTATACAGCATTGACTGGTTTAGGCCCAAAATACAGAGAGCAACAAGTTATTACACTTTAAACCAAATAAAGCCTGCGGCACAGGTTGCATTAGTCAGATTAAGATGACGAGAGAGGTTGTTTCAATACATGCACTATCGCTGATAGAAAATACGTTTAAAGACCATTCGACTTTGAAATATGTTCTCGTCTTTGAAGGACGTAGTTTAACCATTGCCCTTGTTCTTTTCATGATGTGTCTCTGTGCAACGGAGCGTTCAGCAGTAACAGGTCATCAATATCCATGTTGGAGCCCAGACAGAAACGGCCGCTGCTTTACAGAATGTTTGTTCATCAGTGTGAACGCTCACATCATTATCGTTATAGCTATCATTATAGGTATCATTCTTGGTGTGCACAGCCCTTAACATTGCCATGCATCATCATCATCACCGCTGTCTCTTGGACTATCATGGGTTGCCGAGCACACCGAGCTGTTTAGATGTTCCTTCAGGTCACGCTTTAAGCGGTTTAAATAAATAAAGAGGATGGAGCATGAGGTTATTGACTTAATATGTTAAGATATCGCATATGTCTAAATTAGAACGCATTAGTGGACTTATTATGTCATGGTTTTGAACCCGGCCACCGCCCACTCAGTAGCAAGGATTGGGTGCTGCAAGTTCTGCGGTACGTGCTGAGAGCTGATGGTATAGGTGTTACACTCCACCTCAGCAATCCATTGTGAAATGGGGATAGACTCCATTGCACAGCTGGCTGGTACCGACAATAAGCCTCTCTGACCGACATACTACTTACTTTATAAGGCTTGATTCTGCACTGCATGCCCAAATACGTGCAGTTTGTTTCCGGTCTCCTAACATCGGTATACTGTATACATCAGTTTTGTGCATCTGGTGCCAGAAGAGAAGACAAGGACACACTCACCGCTACCTCCTCACATACCTACTTTACCTCGGCATTGGTGGCTTCCTATTGAGCTCGAGGACACCATTCAAACTAATTGGGCGGCCCAAATGGAACGGGGGCGGCTGCAACCATTGAATTCAACGGAAAATGGCGCCCTGTTCTATTCGTTTCCTCAAGCTTTATTGCTCCCGTAGAAGGTTGTGCACTTACACTGCACACATGAGCAGATCCGGCTCCTCAGCAGGAATTTTTTTGTTGTCCAAATTAATTGCCAAATCATTTGAATAGTAATGTGCAAGGTGCAGGCGTACCATAATTGTAAAGGGAAAGGGAGACAAGACTGATTGGTTTGATCCGTGTTTGGCCCAAAACACACCCATGATGAATTAATGCTTCATGTTTTATGTAATGAAATAGAAATTCACAAATCCTTGTGCCTTACTACTAGACCCTCTTGCCCGGCTGTGTCTGCCAGTGGGACTCCTCTTCTCTCCTACACCGCCTACACTCAAATGTCTCGCTTGCCGCCATCAGACTGCCTTATACTCCACTGCACTTACAATTAACCCACATAAATTGGAATGTAAATATGATCTCACATAGTCAAACTGTAGGGTGGGTGCGGTCACAACTTATTGGGCTACATAGACTGTAGGTGTGATGAGCTACGTGTTGTGCAGCGAGTCATCGACAATACACACAGGATAAATCAGCCATCCCCACACAGATGGAAAAATGAAAGGCCATGAGAGGTTGTTTTTTTATGTATCATATTATCATATTTTTGTGTAGTGACACCTAGATATAATATATCTAAGGCATGGCAAGCAGTGTGATGTCTGTAATCCACCACAACTAAAAGAGAACATAAATATTTTGTTCAAAATCCTGCTATTGTCTCTTCCCTATATTGTGACACAGTAGGAGATCCACAAATTAAAATAAATCATTCACTAAAATCACAGAGTGCCACCTTCAAAACGAGTTCCTGCAACTCAAGGGATTATCCTTTAGTGAAATAATAATAATATCAAATAAAAAAACAAAATCAAGGGTGGATTGGCTTCCATTGGCTTTTTCTGCATACCGTATAGACACAATTGCTGATACAGATGGAACTTAAGGTTCATTTTAGTCATTGGACTGAATCTTGTGCCCCTAACTTTGGGCAAGTTCACTTCTTATCAAACTTAACTGTTCTTTTATCAAGGTTTATGGCATATCCTGTTCTGCTTGGCAGAGATTTTAATCTGGTAAACGACCCTTTGTTAGATTCTCCTGTCGTCTCCTTCCAGTATATAATGCTCTTTCTGCTACCCTTGAAGAACTCCAGAAGATGCTGGGATTAACTGAAGTGTGGCGATGTGTTAATTCACTCTATTGCGAAAGTGCACGGTAGACTTTTTGTTATTGTCAAATTCACTCACTGAAAATGTGATCAATTCAGAGATTCATAATATTTTGATATCATATATCTCACTGTTTTAATTTACATAAAAGACTGCTGTGCGTTTTTAACAAAAATATTCAAGGGTTGAGAATTTGTATCTTGAATTTTGTTTTAGAGCGAGTTGAATTTTACTTAATCAATGCAGACCATCTGGGAGGCTCCCATCTGGGAAGCAAAAACACAAAAATAAACTCATGTTGGAACTAAAATACAATTATGAGACATCCTAATGATAGTATGTGTTACTGAATATTCTATCTATTTCACATACTGCCAAAGTTTGGGTTTGGTACATTGGTAGATTAAAGCAAATGAATACAACTATACTTTATCTGAATTAGTTAATGAAATGTATATATATATATATATATATATATATATATATATATATATATATATATATATACATACTGTACAGAGTATCACACAAATGAAAAGCAGACGACCAGAATTGTGGTGGCCAAGCAGTAGAATGAGAATTTTCCCATGTTTGATGTTAGCCAACACTTTCTGCCTGGATAGATCTGTGACATAGATATGTGATCTGTGTACATAGATATTCCATATGCCTATTCTGATCCCAGGAACCATCAAGCCATCAAAGCCCTCGTGTCCAAAACATGACAATGGTTTTGTTTTATTGTAAATTTAAGATAGGTAGGCTATTATGGCCTCTCTGCCCCGAGCCTGGTCCCATTGGAGGGAAGCTCCATGGGTACCTGACCTGTTGTTCTGTAGCCAGTCAGGTGCTTAGAGTCCATGCTTCACAGAACCAGGCCATTACGTGCATGTGCGTGTGTGCGTGTGTGTGTGTGTGTGTGTGTGTTTGCATGTGCGTGCGTGTGTGTGCACAACCCTCTGCCATTGTTTAGCTAATGTAGCGTAGACCCCAGAGATGTAGATAGCCACGTGGCCCGCACTCACACATAAAATGTCGCTCTCCATCACAGAATGTGTCACATTTAAAGCGGCCGCACCAGCACCCCTGCTGTAATGTCGATTTTGTCCGTCTGTGGGTTGCACTGGCAATTTATGCAATTTACCCTCACAGTGCAACTGTTGTTCATAGAAACATAATGTACCATAATGGCCCTATTTTTCCGAGACACTACACTGACTGCAGAAACACTCTCAGTATAGATGAGCCTTTATGGTTACACAACTCTCACATTTTGAAAGAGTGGTTAATAGTAAAATTGCTATCGCTGTGTCCCTAATTGACAATGTGAAATATTCTTCTTCGAGTCCGTAGCGATCTTGGATGTCGTTCTGCCAATATCGGGTACAGGCCACAGCTGATGGGTTAGGTTCTGCACCGGGGGTCATCGGCACATTCCTGTAGGTGGGACATTCTCTATGTGAAATCAGTGCGCACGAAAACACGCAAATTTGTGATTAGGTTGAAACATGCTCGTGCCAACTCACCATTTTTTAATCCTATTTTTTGCACTGTTTATTATAATTCTGCATACTGCACAGTTACTGGATACCATGTGTAAGGTAAACCCTGCTTGACACTTGCATTGCAATATATCAGTATCTGTGTCGGTTTGACCATCGCAAATAATCGTTAATCAGATATCGGCCAAAATGTCAATATCGCGACTAGTTAACTTATGTAAGCCGAGGCATAGGTCTTACTCTCCCGTCACGATCAACACAGAAGCAGTGGAGACGGTGGAAGTACCTCAGGGTGCAAATCACCGATTCACCACCTGACTTGGAGAGTGCAAACACAGACTGTGGCAAAGCAGACGAGGCAATGTACCACCTGTACCACCCTCAGGCAGCTGAGGAAATCCAAGGTCGCAGAGGTCATTCTTTCTGCTCTGCTACAAGCCAGAGTATCTTGACAGGAGCCATCTCTATATGGTATTTAAAGTGCTGTGGAAGGTGGTGAGATCAACTGAGCGTACCACCACAGTGAACTCACTCCCGCCGCTGTAATATGCATACGATAGCAGGTGCTTGAGTAGGGAAAATCTAATTCTGAAGGACAAACACCACCCCAGTAATGAACTGTTTGTGATAATCTCTCTAGGTCATCCTCAGATGAGCCCTCCATCGTTGCTTCTAGTCGTCCCGGTTCTTCATACGTACATCATACATCTGGCCAGCTCGTCCAGAGCCGTCCAGAGCTCAGAATCTGTTCTTGAGAGATTAACTGTTTGAAACCCTAGTGTGCCTGCTGGGTGCTAAAGACTTCCGCATGTGGAGATCCAAATGTAGTGCCCAAATATAGATGCGTAAATAGATGCCTCCTTCTAGCTGCACTTGTAGTTTTTTCAGTGAGGCAACAACTCCAACTGCCCATAACCTGCAAGACAACATGAGTTTGTACAAATTGAAGGAAATGGAGCCAACTTGTAGATTGGGGTCTCAGAGATGGAACATGTTAAATGGGTCGGTGGCTTAATATACACATCAAAGTGGGGGTCCTTGAAATTAAAAACATGTGAGAAACACTGCTCTATACAACAGGGGAGAAGAATGAGCCGTTGAAGAGCCCAAATGCAATAACCTTCTGTGTGGCACGAATGCACGTTGCCCTGCAGAGCCAGCCAGTAACCACTGCAGGGTGCTTGATTGGCTGTGAGCAATTGGTTTTGACAAGTTGAGTCTGTCTTCCTGTTACACAGAAGAGTCTCACTTAACCTCTTCCGACACTGCAACAGGGCAAATTAGTAGCCAAGGTTGAACAATTAGCTATTTGACTTCTGATTAAGGAAATGGCTTGCACAAACTTATGACTATAATGATAGGCATTGTGTGACACTTTAGATCACTTTAGTCACAATTAAAAGGCCTGCAAAATGTGTAGTATGAAGGTTTCATTGAGACATAAGATACAAACGTATTTGTTTATGTTCATCAGAACCGTCATTTGACCTGTTTTGTATATGGGCGTGCAGCCTGGAAACACTACACATCCACCTGTGGCAAAAGAAAGGCTTATAATGTAAATTATGTAACAAGAAACTGGCATTAGATAATGGCACAACACATCTGGCTGCTCATTTAGAATGTGTAATCTTAATCTGTGAAGACTCACAGTATTAGGCTTTGCATTACTAAAACCGGGAAAGCATCCGTGTCACTTTTTAGATAAAAATTATCTATAAAAAAATAGCAGGATTATTAGTTGCTGCGAGAGTGAGGTCTAGCCAACACCAACTCGGGATTCCTGGATCACTGCCCTCCACAATTTCCTATCCAACATCAGGTTCTTGAGCTCTTCAGTGTTGTCAGCCAAGCTGTCGCGCTGCAGCACGTCGGTACGCTTCTTTCCCCTCCTGGCTTTGCCCTGGGTTGGCTCCCCTCCCATAGGGTCAATTTACTTACCTGGGTGCCTGACGCAGTGCCCTGCCAGCCTCATCCTTCTTCCGTATCAGAATTATTCAAGCCCACTATGCAGCTTGAAATTAAAATTTAACCTGGGAACCAGATGACTCTGCAAACCTTTCCTTGCATACATCTGGCCCCACTCCCGATCAGACATTATTTCCGGCTGACTTGGCCCGAGTCGGCCCAATTACAAGTGTATCTAATACAGTAGCCTACTGTATGTTGCAGGTTTGATTAGATTTGTGCATAAGGTTTGCACACAACTAGGCATGCCACGGTATGAGATTTTACTGTACGGTACGGTGCCGGTATTGATAATCTATACCTCGGTATTCCACGGTATTTATAAAAAAAAAAAAAAAAAAGCCCCCCCCCCCACCTATGTCTAGACTACTACCCCCACCTCCTTATAAGCCCTTCTTTGTTCCCCAACCTGCAGGCCTACATATCTTATTTTTTTATTTTTACCTTTTATGATAATTTGAATTTTGTTATTTGTCATGATTATGAATTGATTGAAAGTCCTTGCTGTCTTGTTTCCATTCGGTCCTGGGCCAGGGACGAATGGAACAAGACAGCAAGGACTTTTTTCAGTGATCCCTTTGTATTTGTACCCTATACTGATTACATTTCTGCCAATAAAGTATTCAATCAATGAATCAATAGATATTCCCCACTGTATTTCACTGTACTATGGCTCCCCCTAATGGCCGTTTTAATGGCGTACCCTGTACGCTGTAGCAGCTGGTAGTGCAATCTGCGCATGCTCACAACTGTCACTGTGTGCCTCCGTGTTTGTTGACACTAGTTCACTCTTATAGTACATATGGAAATATGGAATATACAATTGGATCTGGGTGTCTTTCAGCAACACTAACTCAAAGGTAGGAAGCAACTTTTCAATCTACTGCAGCTGTGTGGTGAAAATAAATGTTTTGCCTTAGTGTGCGAGTGGAGTTGCTTTGCATATGCGCAGCAAGCGCTGCCCACCGACGCTGTACCGTATGCTCGGAAATCTCACGGTGTCACCTACACACAACACACCAGGTTCACGAAACTTCAAATTATAGATGCTCCTGATCAAACACAGTACTGATGGAATATGAATCAAGATTGTATTACTACTGCATTGCCTATTTCCTGCCTCAAATGTTCTCAGAAATTGATTGGTTTGTCTATCCAGTTGACTCAAGAGGCATTTTGGTCTGAATCTGTAACGGCTCTTGGAAATTGAAAATTAACTTTTTGAATTGGTCTGCCTTGTTTGACCGATAACCTGTTTGACTCATCTGGGACTGAAATTCAGCCGTGGACTCGCAGATGGAGAGGCCTTTCCTGTGAGTGGTGGAGGGGAAATTCTTTGGAAGTCATTTTAAGTCTGATTCAGTATATTATGTAGGTAGGCAGGCAGGCAGATAGATTGACTATAGACTGGACTTATTTATCTTGGTTTGGTTCTAGATGCTTACTCCACTTCTCTCCTGTGTTTTCATTCTCACTATTATGACACCTGAATTTCCCCCTCAGGGATCAATACAGGCTTATCTAATCTCATAATATCTTAACTCTATAAGGTCATTAGCTCTTATATAATACATTTGGGCCGGTGTGCAATGATTTGTTCATTATTTTATGGATTGGTTGGCACTATAATGTTGCACTACGCTGTCATTTGTAACTGTCGACCGTTTTGTTGCTCTACTCAATTTGTGTTGGCCTCCCTGGACCTGTTCTGTCAATGAGCCATTTCAACCACTGGCTTGTTGTTGGTGGTGTTATTTGGATGCTGGACCAACCTACCAAGCACCGTGGGACACTGTTGATTGTGAAAACATTTGGCAGAACAACACAGTCCAGATTCTATACAGCCAGATTCAATTCACATTCTTTTGTAGTAGAGCATATTTATTTTTAGATATTGGGGGCCTTAAAACCAACAGAAACGTGATGCTTGAAATTGTTCAAGTAACCATATGAAATGGTGTGCCTATTCTGGGCAAAAATAGGAATTAAGGAAAAAGGGAAGGAAATACAAAGTATTAAAAGGGTTTAATTGGTTAATTAACAGATCACTAAAACATTGGAGGGCCACTATACAACTCAAACTGAGAGCCTTTGAATTTGGGGAGACTATTGCTCATCAAGTAATTGCACTAGGAGTCACAAAATGAACTTGACAACAGATGGCTAGGACAAGGATCTGGTGCCTTTGTGCCTTTTTATTACAGATGACTTGAACATTAATTGTGTGTTTTCTATTTCTGGAAATGTGTTTAAAAAATGCTCTTTATGTTGAAAGTCGCCGTTGGATGTGTGGAAGCTGTGCACTCACCTGGGACAGGCATGCACCACAATGTGGGCTGGGATATTCCCGTGTGATGTAGATTCTATTTATCCACATGGCAGATAGCGTAGGCTTGGAGCTGGGCGGTTTGCCGGATGAGAATGTTGAGTGGGAGGGTTCAAGGTCATCTTTCTTTTCTTATTCATTATTGTGTAACTAACTGCTTAATCTATAGGCTATGTGTATGTTTTAATTATTTCTTCATTCTCTCATTCTCTTGTCAACACACAATCTGTGACTCATTGCTGCATTTCAAGGTTTAAGATTTCTATATTTTTTCATATTGTTTACCAGTACAGTGTTTACCACCACCCCCATGACTACCATTCATATATGTGTCATATATGTGTGTGCACTCTGTACACATATTTATGGTTATTATTTGCGACCGCCCGTCAGTCAGGTCACGCCTGCATAATTGTAATAATAAGAATATCTATCTATCTATCTATCTATCTATCTATCTATCTATCTATCTATCTATTAATTACTCAAAGCACTTTACAACGGTCCATTAATTCATACATTGGGAGGTGAAGCGGCAAACAGTCAACGCCATGAGCGTCCTCACTTTCCACATTCACACATCAATGGTGGCCATATGTGACTGCTTCTGACTGAGAAGTCATTGACATTTTATGACATAGACATAGACATAGACATTCTTGGAGTAGACGATAAAATGACCAAAAGTTTTTACAGTGAAATATCCCTCTAAGTCAATTCTCATGGAGCTGTGACCTGTAGGCCAGGTGTAGCTAATCATCCGAATGGTACACACCAGTTGGCTGCGCCCAGGGCACCCATGTGGATTCATCTAAAGTGAATGGTACACACCAGGGCACCCATGTGGATTCATCTATAGTGAATAGTACACACCAGGGCACCCATGTGGATTCATCTATATTGAATGGTACACACCAGGGCACCCATGTGGATTCATCTATAGTGAATGGTACACACCAGGGCACCCATGTGGATTCATCTATAGTGAATAGTACACACCAGGGCACCCATGTGGATTCATCTATAGTGAATAGTACACACCAGGGCACCCATGTGGATTCATCTATAGTGAATAGTACACACCAGGGCACCCATGTGGATTAATCTATAGTGAATAGTACACACCAGGGCACCCATGTGGATTCATCTATAGTGAATGGTACACACCAGTAATGGCTGCGCCCAGGGCACCCATGTGTATTCATCTATAGTGCCGCGGCAGTATACATACCAGCCATAGTGGAGTGGACTGGTTGATATTTACTGACACCCAATGAAAACACTGGACAGCTGCAGCATAGAAGATGGCAGCCAAGGTCATGGAGAGAGACAGCTCCACTTTAAAAAGGTGTCTGACCTCTACTTACGAAGAGGCGTTGAGTGCAGAGGGCTGAGGTCACTAAACAAAGTGAATTACCTTTTTTTATTACATGTGGGTGTGGTACTTTGTGGTTTTGACACACACACACACACACACACACACACACACACACACACACACACACACACACACACTGCTAAGTGTTGGAGTCAAACCGTGTGTACGTGCTTGTGTGTATGCTTCTAAATGGAAACCAGGCTTTGAAAGGTACAGCTATAGGTTTTCCAAGCATCGCGGTGGTGGTATAGACAGAGCTACAGTACCTGCCTATACTGCGTGGGCAGAGTGCAGCGTTGCTTTACTGTGTGCATTTTACTGTGTGCATTTTTCCTTTTGATTCTTTTCAACATTTGCCTCGGCGGGTTTCTAAAACCTTGGACACCACAGTGTATTTTGTACCATGTCATATTGTTCCATAGCTTCTGGTACTAGTGTATAGCCATAGTGGCATTCAATTTGATGCATTGTCCCACAGATGTATTCACTGTCAGGCTAGCGTTCTGTTATCTGGTGAAATTGCTGCAACAACGAATTCCCATGCACCTTGGTCCTTGCCCCCACAACTGCCACGTAAAAATGCTGTACGCATTTTAAATTATAGATGTACTGTGTGGATCAATGGCCCTTAAGACTGTGCTGCTGCATGCGTAACAATGGGGGCTGGTCTTCTTTTTCTTTCTGCTTTGCTATAGCAATCTGGATTGATTGATTTATTGAATACTTTATTAAACTCTAGAACACTAAACACATGGTAGAAGAAGGAGAGGACACTGGCGTATCACAGACATTTTAAGCCTTTTTATTAGGTGCTAGTATACAAAAACGACTAACGTTTCGACCTATGCAGTCTTCATCAGAGTCCATGACTGGGTCTGATAGGTTGAAACGTTAGTCGTTTTTGTATACACCTAATAAAAAGGCTTAAAATGTCCGTGAAGCTCCAGTGTCATCTCCTTCTTCTGCAACATATGTCCTTGTTCCTGTGATGCACCGGACCAGCCTTTCCAGGCTTGAGGCGCGTTGGTAGACTCCCTTTGTTACTAAACACTGCAGGATATTTTTAGTTTTCACCCGGACAATTATATATTTTTGTAATTTTCATAATGATGCCTGGTGGCAAGCTAGAAGACTTGTCTTGGTCCAGTTGCAAATTGCAGATAGATAGATAGATAGATAGATACTTTATTACCGAAGGGTATATAGGGCATTCCACATTTTGGTGTCATAACAGGAGACTGAATTGTTTGTTCCACATCCAGGGGACATGTAGCCATGTGTCTCTCTCTGACCATGCATCTTGTACTATTGTCACACGCACATGTTCTCCAAAAATAGGAAAGGACAGTGTTTGTTGACACTTTGTTATTGGACGAGCCTCTTTGTCCGCTGCTTATTATTGGCAGCATGCACAGCCTCAGCATTTCAGCGTTGACAGATATGCCAGGTGGCCCACTCCATCCTCTGGGTATAACCAACTTTTCTGCTGCTGCCCCATTTCACACGACCTTGTCTTGTGTAATGATGTTCGTGAGCCTGTTTCCATGTTCAAGTGAAACTTCATTGCCAGTCTGTTGTCGCCTGACTCATCATGGAGTAAACTGCTGGCCAAGTTGTTAACAGCATAGCACGTTAAAGACCTGAGGCCGATATTACAAATTGCCTTCTAAATGAGTGGTGTAATGCGTTTTCCCACAGACCCCCTTCTGAAAATGTTTCCCCAAGAGGAGAAGGTCGATTACATTTAAAATTATTCGAAATGTTTTCTAACATTTCGAACATTTTCTAAAATGTTGAAAAATAGTAGATGTACAAGCATGCAGTGTACGATGTGACACCCTCTTATCTGCTATTTTTGAGAACCAGCGCTGAACCACTATTCTAAATCCTTGTCGGTATATACAGTATACATATACTGTACACCCCAGCCGTGTGTGTGTGTGTGTGTGTGTGTGTGTGTGTGTGTGTGTGTGTGTTGGGTGGGTGGGTGGGTGCGTGCGTGCGTGCGTGGGTGCGTGCGTGTGTGCGTGCGTGGCGTGCGTACATCACCACCAACACCACCATTGTTTTCATGTACAGTACATGCCATAATACAGTTGCTTTGTCATATTGTGATATCAACGCAGAAAACAATTGAGTCGTGTTATCGTCTCCACCGCATGAGCAGTCAGTCTTGCACAAATCAAGAACGGCATAATTATTCCCTCCATAGTACACTTGAGGCTCATTCTCATTATTGACATGATGGAAATATATTATAAAAAATAATTCAGTGTGTGGGGTGACTTCTGCTGCTGCAGCTGCTGCTGCTGCTCAGCCTCTGTGACGAATGAATCTCATGATGGCGTATGTATCAAACGAATGGCTCTCCGCGGAACGGGCCCCTCTAGGTGCACTTAATGGGGGCAGTGTGGCGTGAGTGTGGACAAAAGCCATGGGAGCGTATATATACACACACGGGTCCCGTGTGGAGCGGCTCACCAGGTGGGCCGACATGGTCATTGGAGAGGGTAGAGCGGGCGTGCGGACACGGCGGCGGCAGCAGGCGGCGAGGGACGAGGGTACGTTCTTGGAGGTGTCCAATGAGTTATTGATCATCGCCACGCACTGCACCTTCAAAGTCGTTAAAAAGTCACTCCTCTCCATGTCTGACGAGGAGGCCGGTGAGTAATTGTGAAAAAGAATCGGCCTCTTGTAATTGAAACTGTTGCGGTTGGAAACAGATGGCTGGCATGCGGACACGAGGGCCGAGATCACTTTCAGGACGAAAGAGAAGGATCGCTGTCAGATAGAAAATAAAGAAAATGTGAGGCCTCAAATTTGCTGAACATTCAGACATGGATGCTCAAAACGATGTAGCCTATATCAGTGGTTCTCAGAGGGGTCTGGGGAACCCCAGGGTTGGCTAGTCAAAAATAGCAGATATACAGATAAGCAGATAGCAGAAAAGCTCACAGACCATCACTTCATGCTGTGCTGGGATATTGTAGTCTACATCTGCTATTTTTTAACATTTTGTAAAAATCTTGAAAGTCGTTGAATAATTTTGCATTTTTTAAAAACTCTTCTCTTCTGGGGGTCCCTGGCACAACACATGTTCAGATGGGATTCAACGGCCAAATATGTATATCAATTTGGGCTGTCCTTGGCACGAAAACATTTTTTGAGAACTGCTGGCCTAAATCATAGTAGAACACAATAATAATAAAAATACAATTAATGCATTCAGGTAGCTACCACTGGAGTACTCAGGCAAGCTACAGTGTAATCAATGTAGATTGATTGATTAAAGTATAATGACGCAAAACCATTGATATTTCATATATCTGATTCATAACCAACACTGTGGATTTTTTTAACATAACATTTATTTATTTTCTTATGAGCTGTGTATTCTCCGAGCCATTAAACTGCAGCTGTATTGAATTGAACAATAGGCGACCATAACAAAAGTAAATGGATCTCCAGTCCCTACCCTTAACATGACAAATTGTATTAACAACAGATATGATTATTGGAGTGGAGCGGTTCGAGTTTTGTGAGCAGCCCAGAAGATTAAACAAGGTTTAATTAAATGAACCACTGAAGCGCTTCACAACGAAAGGAGATGCTTCATATTAATTTCCCCCTCTTTCCCAACATCACAGCGTTGTTGGTGTTAAGAGAACTACCTTTAAACATGCTACCATTAAAATACTGCAGCCCAGTATAGCTTTGAGTGATCTGTTCATTTAGCATGTCATCAACATCTGCCAAGATCTGCACGGCCCAGCTGGTGCATGGTGGAAAGGTGAGGCAAACTGTTGCACCGCATGTCATCAGTGGGAAAAAGTACTCACATTTTCAATTGCAACACTGCAATGTGGAAAAGTACAAAATTATCGGTATCAAAATCTACACCTCTACAAAAGTAAAAGTAGTACTCAATACGCAGAAAGTTTTCAGTGTATGGAAATCTTTTGAAAATAGCATATTATGCTCACAATGCATCACAGATCTCTATTTTCAAATGGCCGAAATATATATAGGGCTTAAGTGGGTAATGAATGTTTTGTAATACTAATACTAATGTATTGACAATTGGAAATACTAAAGAAAGAAAAACAAATACCTAAAATGTGTACTTTTGAGTAAATTGAGTAAATCATAGACTGGATAGTTTTACTACTTTTGTGTGGCACACTTGAGGGCATTCATTTATGAAAAAAAGAATGAAATATGGAGATACAGTATAAGGTTTCTGCCTAACCGCAAAAATATCTACATTCTGTGTAGAATACGAAAAGTCACACAGAATGTGCATAGGAGGCTATACTTTTGCGACGATATATATATTCTGTCACATGCTGCCTTATGGCAAGAATGTACATAGAGCCCTGTATACTTTTCCACCAATGTTCTGTCACATGACACCTAAAAAAAGGCTCACAGGAAGGCTGGTGTTCCAGGTGCTACAGCATACGGACTGTATCCACCCACATTGCACTGTCACAGTACTTTCACATTTTCAGGGAGATGTGTGTGTGTGTGTGTGTGTGCGTGCGTGCGTGCGTAATTTTACTCAGGATAAGGTTAGGAATAAGGCTAGGTTTAACCTTACTTCTTAACTTAGGTTACTTTAGTAATACCAGGAATACCAGGCGAGTTGGTAAAGGGGCGACTCGTCTGGTATTCTATGAAACAAACCAGAACAAATTAGAACATGGAGATGAGAGATTTCTGCCCGACCGGAACGAATATACCCAATAGTGCACAATATACGCCAACGGGGGTTAAACAAAAATACATAAATAGCGTGGTATTAGCCTACTCAATTGGGCACTGGCTGGGCACACTGGGAGACTGATGTCTGATGAAGAGGTTTGGCCCGTGGGCTACAGCCTTAATCCAGGGGTCCTCGTATGCACCGCTCATTATAAGTCCCAGGACACTCGGCTGAGTAACGACATGCCACAGCTGTGGAGTTAGTCACCTTATCACGCCACATGTAATGCTTGGCTGAACCCACACACGCGGCCCTCTTCCTCTTCACTTTGTGTTTTAATGGAAAGATAATGTTTCTTAATTTTTCTTTCTCCAGTGTGGTAGATAGATAATTGGAATGCAAGCGTGTGGAAGCTTTTTGCCACGTGTGGCGTTCTCCTGATGCAGTGTGTGGCCGTGCGAGTGGTAATTTGTATTAACGATACATGTGTTTATTAATAATGATAAAGTAAATAAAATACATGTGATATTAAAATGCATGTGTGTACCGGGCATATATACAAAATATTGATATTGCGTTTTTATTTTTATTTGTGTTTTTATTATTGTTGCAAATCTCCTTCGTCTTGAGGTTTAATGGGAGCTAATAGTTTTGTGTTGTGATATAACTAACCAGCAGGACATTTTATTCACTGCAAGAATATGACAATTAAATAATAGCATGGCCTGCCCTAAAGCCTCAATGATCCAGCAGGGAATATGTCGTTTTAAAATGACTGTTGCCTTGTGTATTACTATGACACTATGGATTTTAAAAACACTGATCTAAACAATTTTGTACCATTAACACACTTTCTCTCTCTCTCTCTAATTCATCACTTTCACTTGACATAATACCCACACTGGTGGCGTGTTTATAATTTTTTCTTTATTTATAGGTTTATTTGGGTGGGGGTGGGGTGTGTGTGTGTGTGGGGGAGGGGGCACATATATGAAGACCACATACTACAATGCTGTGTAAATACACCGTGATTGCAACTGATCTAATTTGATACTTTACTAGCCGCACAACCAAGCCTTTTTTTTAACCCCTTTTCTCAACCAATTCCAATCAATTCCCCTCCACAGTCCACACATTTGTGTGTTATCAATGCTGTTGTATCCTACGACTCACCTGCCAGTGAGGAGCTCCCACCGGGAGGACGTAGAGCCTCCGTCCTACTCCTCCCACCCTAACATTCCCAGCTGACCGTAGGACTACGTGCAGTGACAAGTATCACCCTCCTCCCCTCCCTGCCCGCCCAGCGATTCTGTGTTAGACTTGCAGTCTAACATAGAATCGAATGTCATGTCATGTCATGTCATAAACGTAACAGACAGGAGTGCCTAGAAGTGAGACAATATAAATAACAGCCGTATATCTAGAACTCCCTGGAGTCAGACTTAAGTTGTCACCTCTATGTCCTACGCCTGAGTTTCTCCTCCAGAGGCTTAGTGGCTCGGTGTGCTGTTTGTCCTGATAGAACTGGACTCCTCAAACAGGTGTAGACACATCGACTCCCTCCGTCCACTCTGGGAGACCTTTCATTTTCTCTGCATTAACCTCCTCTGGTTTCACACACTGTGTGCCCTGAGGACCCGCAAGAAGAAGAACCATTGTATTCTGGGCTGTATTTTTGGCTCGCTGCGTGCGCTTGTCAAAGATTGTCAAAGGTATGATGACGCTATATCCTGGTGCCTCCATCTACCTATTGATCCATTAGTGAATATAATACTGTGCTGTTTCTTTCCTCCCTCCTGTATTCCTTTTTGCCCATTGTCAACCTGGCGTCCCTATTGTCAGCGTGTCATTATGGGCAAACAAAAAGAAAACATCCAAACATTTTTTTTACATGCAGAAAACAGCAGATCTCTCATCACATGACATCATGACTTTTTTTGGGGGGGTTTGAAAACTAGCTTAAAGGAATTTCACCCCCAAATGACCTTTCTCTAGCAATTAGTTGTTTTGCTTTGTGAGGGGATGAAGAATCCAAAAAATACTTGAATTGAAGATGATTAACAACAGCAAAACGAATATAAAACATCAGTTTAAAAAGTCCAACACAGCTGCAACACAATCCAAAGTTATTCATGAATCCAAGGCTTCATGGGGTAGGTTAATTGATAGAAAAATCATATTATGTGTGAAAGTATTCCTTTAAGTAGTTGCAGTACTTTCCAGATATGTAAAGTAGCGCAACGTACACACCCACACATACAGTAGAAAGCCGGTGGGAGGGTTTACAGTGCATAGGTGGTGAATATAAAATGCAATGTTAATGTTAATTTAATTCCCTTTGACTTCTTCAAAGCAATCTAGCAGTTGTGCATGTATTTGGTCTGTAATTCTGCTACAAAGTTAATCATGTAATCCATGTATGGGGGCTATCATTCTTTCTGTGTTAACCATTTTCATTTTGAAAGTCGTGTTGAGTCATTTTACCAGCTGAAAGGAGTTCAGGAGGGTGCTTTTACTTTCAAAGAGGTAGCAAATGAATATATGCACTTCAAAAAAGCAATGCCCTTAAACCATCTAAAGCCACCGGTGATGATAACATTCCACAGATTTTCTAATAGATTCAGCGAAAGTCGTACTCCCTCAATAACTCGTATAACAAACCTCTGCATTAAGCAAGGTCATTTTCCTCAGGAATTTAAACTAGCCAGACTAAACCTTCTTTTCAGAAAAGGAAAGCAAACTAGATCCCGGCAACTACTGGCCTGTGCATTCTGTGCTCAATATCAACGATAATTGAACGGGTTTTATTATGAACAAAGTGACAGTTTATAAAGGTTCCTTACAAAAAATAAAAACATCAATCTCTGTTCCCGACTATGGAATTGGTTGCCTTGCCTGCATGTATCAAGTCCGATTGGCACTAGTGCTATAGCTTTATAAGTCCTCCTTAAAGGGCTTTTCTGGATATCTTGTTGTTCCTGGTTTAGGCCTTCCAGTTCAACATTAAAGTCTCTTGGTTGCAAGCCACTGACACATACGGTACAATTATCGCTGTGAGCTTGCATATTGGTTAGCTCTTGTATGATGATACAAGGTTTCTGCTTGACAGCAACGATACGATGTATGTAGACTACCTATAACCACCTAGCCTAACATATTGCTGTGAGCAAAGAGGCATTTAAAATAATAACATTCATATTTATTATTATATTTATATTTATTATTCGTTTTTTGCGTCAATTCTACTAATTCCGGATCAGTAAAATACTGTAGGTCCTATGTTAGTACTAGTACTGAAGTACTGTACTGTACTTTTGAAGATTTTCTTTAGCTTCCAATTTACAATACTTTTACTTCTAATACTCCAATACTTCCTCCATGCTTACTCCACAAAAAATATCTGAAAACTTGAATTAATTGTTTCTTTGAAGATTTTGAATATTATTACAAAACATACATTAACTACTTCAACCCTATACTTTGGCTATATTTAAAATTTGCCAATCTACAAGCTCACAATGCGTCGATTTGTTTTATACATGCATGATGACTTGTGAAATGGGACATACTACATAAGAACTATTTCTACATTGTGGTATTGCTAATTTTCTTAATGTCAGTACTTCCCTCACTGTTGAGCGGAGGAGGTTGCAACCGGAGGAGTAGGAGTCAAGCAGACCACCCCCCTCCCACATGCATCTGCTGTGAGTTTGATCTATTATCTCCTGACTGCCAAGTCCATTATGTGCCAAACATTCAATGCAGCCTTCAGTTGCCTCGATTCTGAACAATCACTGATCCGACCGGTTTTCCACTCAGCCCTGCACTCCCTTTAGTGATAGTCCAAGTTTGAAGTAATTGGACGGTTCTCGAGATATGCGGGGAGCCAAGTGAAAATGTGTTTTAGTCTTAGCCTGTCTGTACCCGTTTTGTATTTATTATTATTATATATATTATTTGTATGTTTTTGTATTTGGGTCAAATATGTGGAAATGTGTTGTCTGGAGGCCATCAAAAAAAACTGAAATATGTAGACACATATTAACTTGAATGCCAGAATTAAAACATTGTCTATTAGCTGCCAGAGCATTTTCACTAACCTTGAATATTATTCTTCAATGATCCATCTACAGAAAAGTTAAGAACTTTGATTTAAAAGTGGCGCAGTCTGTAGCTCCTCACAGCTAGAAGGTTCGATTCCGCTGGGGACGCTGGGGGAATGTTCTCTCCTCTGCGTTATCAGCACCCATACCTTGGCGAAAGGGCCTTTCTGTGTTGAGTTTGCATGTTCATTGTTCTCCCCGTGTCCCCTAGCGTAAAAAAGATCATGCAGCAATCCTGGTCTCTATACTCATACTATTACTGCCTCCCCTTGATCAGCCAGGGCGCCTGATGGAGGGGAAAGGAACTGGTTGGAATAAAGTGTTCCTTCCACGTGCTATCCTACCAGGGAAACTCACCCCTGTCAGGTGAAAAGAAGCAGCCTGCTCTCTCATCATGCATTGAAAGAAGCATGAGCTCATTTTGGGGCTCTCCCCAGGTTGGAGAGTAGCACCCAGGATTACAGTTTAGGCAATTGGCACAGGGTTGGCATAGGTTCCAAAATCGTGTATAACTAAACGTAATCCTTGTTGGTGCAAACGGGTGGGCAGATCTGACATTTTAATTTTTTGGGTGAGATTTTTTAAATGCTTTGAAAATGATGTTCGGCTCTAAGGACATGCCCAAAATAGGGATGACTGCATGCAGGTTGAAATGTGGTTAAGTCACTTTTTCAGGGGCAGATGGTATCCTTGACCCAAGGCCAGATTTCAGCAACGGCTGCCACAGTACACATGTGTGCCCAGCAACACACAGATTCAACATTAATTCTATTAATTCAGAATTGAAACAAAAACACAAAGACCCCCCCCCACACACGCACGCACCACCCAAAAAATTTGGCCTGATTTTCCTTTTTTTAAATATTTTATCTGACTGTATAATAGGGATTTGCAGAGAAACAAATGAGCCAGATTAAAGTGTGACAGTTCATTAAACGGGGTAGTCGGATGCGGGGGAGGAGGACAAGGCTCATATCACACGCATGTCAACACTTTTTTTGCACACGCACTCCATTTGGGTGCTAACATCATGATTGGTCATTCTCTCTCAGCTGCTCTCTAATTGGCTAACTGCCACCCGTTTTGCTCCGACCACTACACAAAGCAGCTCCTGCTCGTCTCGCCCAAAAGGCACAATATGAAGAGGCAGCACATTAATTATAACATTGGGCCTTTTGCACCTATTGCTGAACTGAATGACAGCCATGATTACACCACGGCCAATGGTTCCTTATCCACTGCAAATATGGCACAATGCAACATGCATGCTGGCAGCCAGAATGTGCTCCACAATTCTGAACAAATATCAGAAGATGAAGCCGTCAGTCACACACTTCTGCCTCGATGCAGTGAGTGAGTGTGTGATATGCAAATCACTTGAATAATATGAACAAGACTCAACCTGCCCTGGCTGGTAGGAGTAAAATGCCACATCACACCTCATTTAAAATATCTGTATATAACAACTACTGTAATGGGAAAATAATTAGGCCTTATGAGAAACAGTCAGCTAGTATAAAGTGCAGTCCTTGGAGGGTTCGACAGTGTTCAACAAAATGCACATTGCTTTAGCTATAGTGTCAGACTCCTGAAAATGCCGTTCTTTCTGCCTCTGTTCAAATATATATTTGATTTTTATTTATTACAGTGATGAGTTTAAATTGGACCAAAGCCAGAGTGGCAGCCCCTTTAGATCTACCTTAAATGACTTAGATTTCTTGGTGTGGCCCTGCAGTCAGTCAGTCAGTCAGTGTCTGTCTGTCAGTGTCTGTCTGTTATTCAATAGGAAGGATTTGAAGATTAGAGGCTAAAATGTACAACTTCTTCGCCATAACCAATCATCATCACAAGTCTATAATCAACCATGTGCCTACACACACCTTAGTTAAAGATATACCATTAAACTTCCTGGCGCAGCGGAACAAGCTAAGTAGAATCCGGTCAGAAAGCTTTTCAACATTGCCAGCTAGTGCACTGTACTTTTGGCAGTGTAGACGTGCTTTCAGGCTTTGTCTCTATTCTCATGGCACAGTAAAGAACCACAGCAAAATAAAACCCTAGCCCCTATTCACACTGTGTGTGTGTGTGTGTGTGTGTGTGTGTGTGTGTGTGTGTGTGTGTGTGTGTGTGTGTGTGTGTGTGTGTGTGTGTGTGTGTGTGTGTGTGTGTGTGTGTGTGTGTGTGTGTGTGTGTGTGTGTGTGTGTGTGTGTGTGTGTGTGTGTGTGTGTGTGTGTGTGTGTGTGTGTGTGTGTGTGTGTGTGCGTGCGTGTGTGTGTGTGTGTGTGTGCGTGCGTGCACTTGCGTGCTGTATGTATCTTCTAATCCACTGGTTGTATATATAAAATGTGTGCAAATCTGTATAAAGCAAAACGTTCTGTGCCACTATTGACTCCAGCGCTACCCCTCCAGAACCATATATGGAGATATAGGGGTGATCAGGTCCAGAGCCCAAGCAGATGCTTTTGTGCTGGTTTTGGCGCGCACAGAACTGCAAGGCAACGGGACATAAAGGGGGAATGGGAGACTGTGTGATCACAGAAGCTACTCCTCTGTGTCAAGCTTTCATGACAAATATGCACATTATAGAGCACACACCATGCACACTAATAAACCCATTCCATAACCACTAATAAACCCATGCATTCCCACACACATAATAACAAAATAATGAGCACAATAAAACATGAAAGACACAGAACGCTCACTGAGGTGCGTTGGGAAGTCTCCTCAGCCACTACCGTTATTATTATTATTATTATTGATGGTAAGTCTAACAGCGCCACAAAAGTGAAACGATGACAGTTGTGGCTTTTGGGTCTGTCGGAAATCAGTTATTATTGCAGCTTTAAGTTGAAAAGGTTACTGGTGTAATTTGAAGAAAGTCACTGCAGTTGCTTGACATAAAATGGTTCCCCTTGAAGTGTGCTGCACTGTGTCCCCCTTACCTTCCAATTATTTTTTGACCAGCACTGTTGTAAGCATTGTTGTGAGTGTCGTGAGCTTGTACACAGTTTGAAGTTATTGTTTGTTATAATTGTTTTGCTTTGCTTGGCTTGTTTATTATTGCGTTACTGTATATATGCTTATTACTGCACTTTAGATAGTCTATCATGGGTCAACTGCTGTTTTTAAATGTGCTGACGTAATTTACACATCCTACCCTTCTGAATGTCAAATAAGAACTGTTTTAATAATAATAATAATAATAATAATAATTAATAATAAAAGTATGATCCCGGCAGTTTGACTCATATGGATAATGAAGATCATACAGCTTGCTCCATGCGCTACCTGCCCCTCTAAGCATGCTGGCTGGGCCAGGCTATGTGTAAAATAAACAGCTTTTCCTAGTGACCCCTTTCTGCCCCCATTTCATGGCTCCCTCTTTCCCCTGCTCTTGCGGCGGTGCCTTTTCTCAACCAGCTGTGACCTTGAGGAATATCACAGCCCTAGGTATCAAACATGGAACATCCAGACATATGTAGCAACACGAGTCTGGGGACAAGAGTAGAAGTTCCCTAAGATCTGAATCTTGCCCATGGCCATGCAGTAGAGCAGGAAAATAGCCGATCTATAAGCTCACACTTATAGCCATTACGACACCATCAAGGCCTGCCAAAATATTTTTTTAGATTTAGTAGATTTAGTCGACTAAAATATTATGACATTTAGTCGACTTAAACTAGACTCAAGCTAAAACTGTCTAAAACGAAATGTTTTTTTATTAATTTTGTTTGATTTAAATATTTGCCAGTCCACCTCCTTTCTTAGCCAACAGAGTGATTGAAACTGTAGTTTGTGGGACAGGCTGGCGCTATAGGAGAACAGCTCCATCCAAGCCAAGCCATGTCTCTGTTAAATAGATTATATATAGCTTATCTTTACAGATTATATCATTTACAGAGGAGGACTTATTTGTTAGTGACCTTATGTTAAACAGGGCAAGATTTAGCTTGTTATCACATTTTTGTGATAACAAGCTAAACCTTGTGTGACGATGGTGTCGTGGGGGAAGGGTGGGTGGACTGCATAGCATTTTTGGGGGAGGTGGGGCTGGCCGTCTGGTAAGGGGGGCAACTTAAGACTCAACGTTTATCAGATCCATCATGCCGGAGTGAATGAGAGGAGATGTATTGGTGATGGAGTTTGAAATTCTTCCACTCGACTGTCATTGATGGACCTCTCGGCGGCCTCAGTATCTTCTCCACCAGGGGAGGCTGTGAACTAGTGATGGGAGATTAATCGGCAAACACATCGGATCGGCCGATTCTAGTTGTTTTTAGATTAATCAGCATCGGTTCGATTAATCAATCAGACCGATTAATTAATCGGTCCGATTAATCGGTCTGTCTTTACAGATAAACAAGCCCAAAGTAACAGCTTGAACAGATCTACAAGCTCACACTATTAAATATAAAGGTATTTAAGACAAGTTCAATCTGACTTGCCTATAAGCCTACAGTGCAGACACCCTGTTACATGTATTTTTCAATACAGAATGAGATCATATCGACATCGGTAATATCGGTTATCGGCCATAACGACAATTAATTATATCGGATATCGATATCGACCAAAATGCCTCATCGGTACATATCCCTAATTTGAACTACTGTAAAGTTCATCATTCAGCTAGTTTATTGTCATTTTATTACTTTTTCAATACGTTGCTATATTATTTGTCAAATTGATTGCCACAGCCCATATAGAACCAAAGGAACGTGTTCAGGCACAACAACACTGCTGGTACGTTTCTGACCAATGAGAGACAGAGTGAGCAGACAGTGGTGATCATTAGTGAGGAAGTGGATGAAGTGCTCTTTTAAGGGTAACCTTTACGTTTTATTTTTGAGGGGCCTATTCAGCTATTAGTGTAGATTTTTGTCTTACACAAAGATCAAATTCCTATTGACAATGAATGGAAAATACGAGCAAATCAGATAACCAATCACATAAATTCAGTTGTTCATGAGATGATGTATGATGATGTATTTCTGTGTATATTCTGTGTATGAAAACAAGCACCTTGGTGCAGAACATTGTATCAGGCCCACAGTTTGTTGCGTTGGCTTACTCGTGCAACGCACGCTGGTAAAGTCTGTTTCATCAGAGCAGAGAAAGATGGTGCTTTCATCCTCGGCAGAGCCCTGTTGGTCATGATACCCTGACACGTTGAGTTATAAGGCCTCTCTCAACAGGCCTGCGAGGCTTTGCTTCATTCATTATATATCTCTTTGATAACTTCCAGCGTTGCCTAGAGGGCATTGTGTTGTGTGCATACTTTTCCACATCCTTCCCCACCTGAAATATTGAGAACAAAGGATGGAGGAGGGAGCTGGGTGGCGTCTGCTAATGGTTTGTCACAAATCCGTCTGTGTATATATTTAGACAGTGACCTCTAAGAGACTCCAGGAAAACCATTGTCTTCTCTCTGAGCTTCACTGCACTTACATCGTTTCTCTATTTCACTAATGGGTAAGAAGCAACAATGCCAAACTAGTCTGATTTGTAAAGAAAAAGCTTACATGGCCATTATTGGTATAGTAGCCTACAGCAGGGATCTTCAACAGGGGTTCGGGGACCCTTAGGGGGTCCTCAGAGTTACTACAGGGGGGGGGGGGGAATTTCACGCAATGTACATTTCTACATTTCTCTCTCAGTTAAGACCTTGGACTGAAGAAATGCCATCAAGGCCTGCCAAAATGTTTTTTGTCTGCAAAATCAACTGTAGATTTAGTAGACTAAAAGTAAAACACTTCAGATGACTAAAATAATAGGACTAAAACTAAATTACATTTTATTCCAAAGAGAGAACGACATCTAAATGTGCAGTCAAATGAACACTGCTGTGTTGTAATAGAAGTGATAAAGATTTGTGTGTGTTGAAGAGCCAGATTTAGTAGTTCTGACACCAGACATCATCTTTTCCCGCTGCTGCAGGGTTGTCCCACCCAGATGTTGCAGAGAGCGGGCCAGATGTTGATCCAGCCCTCCTCATCCTAATTTATCTGGATACATGTGAATGTCGGCGACGAGGCGTAGGCGTTATACTTGATACATTAATTTTGAGCAAATTTTGAGCAACAGCTTGCAATGAAATAAAGTGAATTCTTGCAGAACCACTTTGGACATGACAGGTCCTCCTCTCTCAGCTTTCTCTCCCCGAGCCTAATTAGCCATTTTGAGCCCCGTTAATACAGTAGTCTGACGTCTCAATTGTCAGACAAATGTTAAGATTAGTGCAAGATTAAGTTTAGGCATAGTCTTTTGAGAGGTTAAAGGAGTAGTTCACCCCAAAACATTACTTATTTTTTGATTTTGTCACATTCTTTCTAGTTCTTATTGGTGCTGCTAGTAGCACGATGGGGCTGTTATGCAATGATTGGTGTCCTCTCTCAATGTGCTGCTACAGTAGTAGTATGATGGGGCTGTTATGCAGTGATTGGTGTCCTCTCTCAATGTGCTGCTACAGTTGTAGCATGATGGGGCTGTTATGCAGTGATTGGTGTCCTCTCTCAATGTGCTGCTACAGTAGTACCATGATGGGGCTGTTATGCAGTGATTGGTGTCCTCTCTCAATGTGCTGCTACAGTAGTACCATGATGGGGCTGTTATGCAGTGATTGGTGTCCTCTCTCAATGTGCTGCTACAGTAGTACCATGATGGGGCTGTTATGCAGTGTTTGGTGTCCTCTCTCAATGTGCTAGTACCATGATGGGGCTGTTATGCAGTGATTGGTGTCCTCTCTCAATGTGCTACTAGCATGATGGGGCTGTTATGCAGTGATTGGTGTCCTCTCTCAATGTGCTGCTACAGTAGTACCATGATGGGGCTGTTATGCAGTGATTGGTGTCCTCTCTCAATGTGCTACTAGCATGATGGGGCTGTTATGCAGTGATTGGTGTCCTCTCTCAATGTGCTGCTAGTAGCAGTGTGAGTTATGCAGTAATGTAAATGTAAATCACCAGCAAAGAAATTACCACTTTCAACCTGGCTTACTTCTAATCCACAGTATACTTTTTATGTAAAAACAGACAAAAAGACATTATAAACTATTGTGAAAATAGTCGATCAATTACTCATCCCATTTTTTTGATAGTCATCAAATTATTGGACTGCAAAACACCATTCAGGCATAATGTGTTTCACAACTGGATCTTTAAATGTAATATGGCGTAGTAGAGATATGCCAATGGCAGGGAATGTGTAGCATAACAGCCCCATGCATTTTGTGTTGGAACACAGTCATTCTCAATGATACCAGCTATACCAGGCGTGCAGATACACAACCTTAAAAATAGGATAGGATACGCAGACTTTAAAAATAGGACTGGATCTAAAAATGCGTGTGTGCGTATGCAGGCTTGTTTACGTTATGCGTACACACGCTTTGAAAAGCCTGGTGTAGCTCCACCGACATTTGGATCATAAGGAGTAAGTGCTCATCGAGGAGTACAGAAAGGATGGAGTTATACAGTGGTCAAGTTTTGATATATGACTGAGGTAGTAGTGTGATTGAGTAGTACTTTGACTCAATTCTGGGGTTGGAGGAAAGGTTTGCAGGGGTTGAGATGATGGAAGGTTCATTGGTAAAGGGTGGGGAATACTGCAGTTCAATTACGTTGATCTGATGTCATTTTGATATGTTAAAAGCCAATACAATTTGAATGAGGGGGGAGTTGGGGTTGAGCACCGGTACCGTGCAGTGGAAAAGCTCCATTAGTCTTGTTTTTGCAAGTTCACATTTCATTGTGAATGAGGGCTCTACACCTCAAGGATCAGGCCACCCTCTTCTGCAGCCAGAGCCATGTTGTCTACAGTGGTTCTCAACCTGTGGGTCAGGACTTCCATGGGGGTCCCCACATGACTTTTTAAAAGAAACAAAATAAATAAGGTCATTTCTGCATCAATAGTAATCAACAAACTACATTATAAAAACTGGTCTGACATTGGCCAAATTGTCAAATAATGTAAGAAAGAGGCATTTTCACAATCTATGGAACCGAGTCCGAGAATTTTGCAGGCTTGCAGCCTGGTCTACACCCTCCTGCATCTCACTGTGATTATTAATACAGCTACTGTATAAGGGCTGCTGGGTCCATTGAAATGTTCAGGGGCTGGTTGGAGCTTTTGCTGATGCTGATCTCATAATATTATATTATGGTCCAGGTACAGAGCAGCATAACAATCCTCATATACCGGCGGTAGTCACTGTCGGGTGGAAACCTTGAAAAATAAATGTTACCTTTAATGAAATTGATAAAAACTAACCCATGTGTTCCAATTGAGTGTTATTATTTAATGAAAAGCTCATGTTTAAGGTCCTACAACATGAAATGGAACGTTTCCCTTTTTTTCAGCAGCATAAGTGAGTGTTGATTATTCTTCTATTATGTATTGGAATTGACAACAACTCTCCATATGAATTTACATTTGCTTTTGTGCAAAGAAAGATAATTGTCATCTGTTTCCGGCCAAATAAGACCTTTGTGTGATATCTGCATAGGCATCTGCAGTGCGACGCATTGTGAGCATGTAGATCGGCTATTTTCGGTGCGCAACACCCACGTGAAACCAAGTATAACTTGGGTCTAATTATGGAGAGAAAGCAGCTCCTCCTGAGCCCTAGCTCAGGTCCACTTCTGTCTTCTGAGCAAATATGGGCACCAGATAAGCCATGTGGTGTCCTTCAGATGCCAGGTTGAATGGGAACTGCACACGGCACAGACACAACTAACATGGGGCTTATATTTGGCACAATGGCTCACATTATAAGAAAAAGCAATAAAAATCAATTTGGCAAAAAGAAGAATGCACGCCCTGGCCGGCAAAAGTGTTATTCTCTTTGCACGATCAAATGTTATGGTTTGATAACAACTCTGAAAATGTGGTGGCAATGGATTTCCACTGGCTCGCTGCGAGTGCATCGAATAGTAAAGACTCTGCATGGTCGCATTGGGAACAACAATGGCACACAAGAACTTGGAAAAGTAGCAATACTTGCAAGTACAAGTTACAAGTAAAAGACCAGAATTCAGAATTTACTTGAGTAAAAGTATAAAGTGTTGGCATCAAAATGTACTTTAAGTACCAAAAGTAGAAAGTACGCATTGTGCAGAATGTCCCATTTCCCAATTTGCCAAGGTTTTCAAATGTTTAAACCTCTTTTGAAAATAGCCGATCTATAAAGCTCACAATGCGTCCATCACAACGCATTATGAGCTTGTGCTGTAGATCGGCTATTTAGTGATGAAAATCGACAAAGTAACTATAGTAACTACAGTTTTCAAATAATTGTAATAGAGTAAAAATACAATATTCGGATCCGAGATGTAGTGGATTAGAAGTAAAAGTATTAGAAATACTCAAGTAAAGTACAAATACCAAAAAATTGTAGTTAAGCTCAGTACTCAAGTAAATGTTACTTCACTGTGCAGTCATTGGGAACAACAATGGCACACAAGCACGCACTTACTGTAGAAGCCAACAATGGCGAGTGGGGACTGCGGTGAGTGTGTTGTGTTGTGTGTGTGTGTGTGTGTGTGTGTGTGTGTGTTGGGGGGGGGGGGGGAGTAGATTCACTTTAATCATTAAAAACCTATAGAGGAAGTTGACTATTATGCCCACACCTCCCTTAACCCTGCCGCTGACTCTATCTTTCCCCGCTCCACATTCAAAGCACTTCCTCACTGCTATCCAGACAGGCAGGCTGGCTAATTTCACTCAAGAGATCCGGCACTGCCAGTCTACGAGTTCATCAAATCCTCCATAGTCCATTAAGAAATTGCCCATCCATGCCTATACAATAGCGCTTCCTAGGGGCTAATAGGGATGAATATTTGCTTTATTGAACATTTAAATGTTGCCACGGTTACACTCGTATACACCTTGAATCGACCAAAGTGATTCGGTCCTCTGAGTGTTTATGCTATATGGTGAAGTGGATCTTTAACCACGTGAACCCTAGCGTCCCTCTTCATGACAGATGAACGTTTGGCAAAAAAGAGGTGAACATTTGGCAAATAAAATTACGATCTACTGTACAAGCTCACTCACTAATCTAAAGTTCTGAGCTTGTAGATATAGGCTGTTTCCGCTATTTGGCGTACATCAGAGTATATAGGGTTTAAGTGGCTGTTGCTGTCACGTTGTTTATGCTTCATCCTGTGAGAGAGGCTCCCGTTGCTCCTAGTTAAGTCGTTCTTTCCTTGAAGCGATATGCCACTGTTGAAGGGCAATTTCACCTCGTCAGTTCTGCACTATCTAATGTCATTATAGCTGCACTGGATTCAGGCCTTTCCAACTGATACCAGCGCGGGGAAAAAGCTGCAATTATGTAGGAACTTGGAAAGAGTATAAAATACCTTTAGCTGCAGTTAGTTTACTTTGCCTTCTGTGTATGCAGTAAGCATTCTGTTGCGGTTGAGGGTCTTGGGCCTCTAGCTGTCCTTTTTGTTTCCATGGACAAAAGTGCCCTTGCCTTGTGCATGGGCCAGGTGGCACTGTGTGCCCTCGGCTCACCTCCTGACACGATACATACTGTAGTGTTTTATTTATTTTACTAAATAATTCCTGTTTTTGTCTAATATTTGTATTTCACTGTAACCTTGGTGCACTTGCTACACACAGAGGGGAACGCCTACTGAGTGGCAAAAAACGACTTTCTAGCCTTGACAACCCATGCATCCAAACAGAAAAGTCCAATGTGATTGCATTATATTAAACAACGTTAAACTCACTTTGCCACTCATTTTGCCACTCATTTTGCCACTCGATTTGCCACTCGATTTGCCATTCACTTTATGCATGCGCATACCCTCTATTCAAACAGTGTTTGACATATTTATCAATCATATTTTGACAGCAGAAACTGCCTGTCATAATTTCATAATTCCCCCCTCCCGATCTAAAGATTGGACAGTATTAGGATGTTCATATCACCCCCAAATAAGCATGAGTATCTATTTCAAGTGTGGTTTTTGAATGGGGACTCATATTTTGACAGCAGAAACTAATAATATGCACCCCCTCCCGATCTAATTATTTGACAGTATTAGGATGTTGTTATTCATTTTGTATTCATCCTTAGGCCCTGAATCCATCCTTAGAAAGCATGAGTGTCTATTTCAAACACAAAATGTTTCTTGACATATTTTGACAGCATAAACTGCCTGTCATAATTTCTATCCCTATCTAATTATGATTGTTGATATTCATTTTGTATATTGTACACTCGCATGCACGCATGCAAGCACAAGCGCACGCACACACACACACACACACACACACACACACACACACACGATTGCGCCAGTTTAACCACTTTCATCTTTGGCATGTCATTATTGTCCATGAACTAAAAGCTAGATCAGCTATTTGTGTTGTTTGTTTAACACATTTCAGTAGCTACAGACACGTTGTGGGGGTCCTTGGCATGGAAAAGTTTTAATTATGTTACAGATTAAAACCTTTCATTTTTCATAGACTTGTTTGACAGCACTATCAGTGTTGTTCTCAAATAAGGTTTTGTTTTGTTTCAATGTGTATTTAATGTGTATGCATTAGCACTTAAACCCTCAATAATACCTCTGTCTGATGTTTTTACATCAAACCTCTTAAACCGAAAATAGCAGGACCCCCTGTTGAAGTCCCATGAACTAGAATACAACTAGAATACATCACGCTCAGTACAAATTAAGATGACACCATGGACTCTATATGACCGTCACACCCGTCATGTGTGAAATGACTAGTTTGCGTCGGCTGTTTTAATGAATATGTCAAAACTGATAATTGACTGTTAACTGCCATAACTAATGCTACATCATGAACCATCCAGATTCATCGTGGTCATCTGTGACACATCCTTTCTGAACCCACAATCACTCTAAACAGCGTTTAGTTTTTTTGCACCACATAGTACCATGAACAAAAATGAAATACAAAAAACTGCAGGTCTACTAACTCTAAGACTTTTATGTTTTTTGCTGCCTTTTGAGTTTTTTTTATAAATGTATTGGGCTGAACTTTAGTCTATATATGTTTGTGTTTAATCTAAGACTAGTATCATTTTTCTAATCTCTTAACTCTTCAATAAACATGATGTGTTCCTTTCAGACTATATACATACATTCATGAATCCACTTGCTGACCAGCTGAAAGTATTGGGCAATTATTTTTACAAGGGTTTCTTGTGACCCTACCATTAACATCCTGTGGCAGGCAAAAATGTCAAACTTTCCTTTTGCTTTAATTTAAGTAAAAGGAAAATTTTACATTTTTGCCAGCCATAGGATGTTAATGGTAGGGTCACAAGAAACCCCTATAAAAAAAGATTGCCCAATACTAACAGCCGGTCAGCAAGTGGATTCATTATTACGTTACGTGTATATAGACAATATTGTCGGCCAATAAAAAAAGACTATACCAAATTTCCCACTTTAAACAAAAGAAGGCTGTCGGCTGCCGGACTATGTCAAGGACCCAAGGATGTACAGTGTCCCTTCCGTGGAACCCCATCTGAACATAATTTGTGCCTCGGACCCATATGTGCATATACAGGTGGCGAAGGTTAAGGTATAACAGTGCCATATGAATGCATCATTTACAAGCAATATTTCGATATATGTGCTTTTCATTACAACACAGTACGTATAGCGTGTACCGTCCGGCACATAGACAAGCGGCAAACAATGGACAGCATTTGTTGGAGTGAATTTTAATCGCAAAACAAATCAATATAGATATTTCTTTGTTATATAACTCAAAATGTTGTATGGAGAAGCAGAATAAAATAGAAGCACCTCAGGCAGCCACTCACACGTACACACAATAGGGAGCAGTGGTGTGGTGTAAAGTAACATAGGTACATTTACTTAAGTACTTAAACTACTTAAAATACTTTTACTTCTACTCCACAACTCAGAGCCAAAAGTTTAACTTTTTCTCCTATAACAGAAACTCTAAGAAACTATAAGAAACTATGTAGAAACTTCTACAAAGTCACTGGCAGCTCTCCCCTGGATGCTGTCATGGCTATCCTCAAGTGCCAAACTCAACCTACCTTTACCTGTAGCATGACTTTTAAGCAGCTGAGGCAAACCATCACATAATTACTTATTCAATTGGTAACTCTGATAACTCAAACACGACTAAAAAGGCATGTTCACACACACACACACACACACACACACACACACACACACACACACACACACACACACACACACACACACACACACTTCAGGTACTCCCAGACAGTCGCGTCAAGAAGATGCAAGATGCAGCTAAGAGCAGGAGTCACTTCCAGCTGGTGGATGGAAAATGAAGCATACTGTACGTACGTGCGGCTGCAACTTGCAGCGTGGGCAGTGCTTCCCAATAGCACCGCCCACAAGCTTCATTTTCCATCCACCAGCTGTTTAAAAACCAGGAAATGACTCCTGCTCTTATAGCTGCATCTTGCATCTTCGTGACTCGACAAATTTGAAATTGATGAGCATTTATTGTTAGTTGGTTTTGCCCTCGATCTCCCCTGAGGTGTGAATTTGCTTTGAAAATAATTGTCAGCGGTTCATATAGACAAAACCTCCTAAGTCCACTTGTGCTGGATGTTTTTTTTTCCATTTCTATAGCAATTTTGGAGTTAGCTGGTTTCTGCCCGACAGCAGAGATATCTTACAGTACATATTTTTCACAGGAAGCCGAGGCAGGGAGGGATGTATTTAACTATGAGCGACAGGTTGATTACAGACATGTCAACAGCTCTAGCAATAAATGACATGGTATGCATCCGAGGCCATGGCCACTGACTGCTGGTGAGTCATTTCAGTCGAGAGCTTTTAATACGTCCATTGATTCGAGGCACAAACTCCACCGTGAGCAATGCAGCATGCGGACAGCTCATTTGATAAAATATAATAGCTATGCTTAACCACTTAAGGTGAGACACTACAGGTGAATAGGGTAAAAACGTGAACTACGTATAGCTATCACAATGAAACTTCTCCAGTTGATTACTTACATTAAGACTAAGAATTTGTCTTTTGAATTTCTGAAATGATATGTTTAAAAGGGTGATAAGACTTAAAACATTATACTTGCCCTCAGCGTGACACATTGTGAGCTCGTCAATCGGCTATTTCTTCCGCTCAAGCCTCCCTCACAATAACAGACCATTCACTAGTTTAGAGCTCTGAGGGACTCCGTTCAACCATATTAGGGTTCATAGAAATACAATACAACATTCATAGAAATACAGTAGAACAATCGAATGAATGCGTGCGTGCATGCGTGCGTGCGTGCATGCAATCAGCTGCAATGGGTCTGTGTCAGCCTGGGCACACTTGAATTTCCATGCACGGCCAAAGGAAGCTGACTTTTCCTGAGTTCCCATTCAGTAACGCCATTATAGTTACTGTGTTTTCAAAGGGTGAGTTAGTAGTTACCCACATTACACACACACACACACACACACACACACACACACACACACACACACACACACACACACACACACACACACACTAGGAACTAGTAAAGTAACTACACACCAAATGCAATTTGGTGTGTGCTACAGGGCCGTGGACATGCATTTTCTGTCAATCGTGTTTGCCTGGTGCAGAAACCCAACGTATACATAGGAGACGGGCTCGAGATAAAGGGTCCTGACAGCGGGCGGAGTAGATCTGGCTGCAGGTATTATGACAAATCTCCTTCAGAATGAGAGCTTACAATTCAATGCATCAGAGAGAGAGAGATTACACAGGCACTTCAAGTCTGTGTTTGACTCAAGCTGTGGAGGTTTTTATGCACGCACGCGCACACACACACACACACACACACACACACACACACACACACACACTCAGAAGATGAAATGCCAAACACTCGCGAGGAGAATGTAAACAGTCTTGTCTTGTTAAAGTGTTTTATTGTGAGTGAAAATCGGTGGCATCACACCGGTAACTAGAATCCTATTTGGACACCCAAGTGTTTCATCAAACTTATTATCCAAGTGGAGTTGTAACATTATTGTGTGTGTCTGTACAGCAGTATACAAACATTGTGGGCTTATGCAGAATTCACATTTGCATGTGTTCCTCCCTTCAACGGGAGGCCTTTGTTATTGTTGTCGGTACCAGACATTGCCAGAAGCTGCAACACACACAAAAAGAAAAATGTGTCACAGACTGACACATTTTTATTAAAATGACTCAGTGACTATGGCTACTATTATATTATTTATTCCAATAGGCTGGCCTTTTTTCATTTTGAGTTCACTGTTTTTCTCCCCAACAAACATTCAGGACCGCACAGGCTCATTGTCATTGTATAGCAGTTGGTGGAACAAATCTAGAAATGCTGCATCGCTGTATATGCCAACCAGTTGCCGTTTACATCCAATCAACTGTTTGCTATCACTGACATCGACACTGCCAATGATATTATATTTTTAACAAAATTATCCATCTGTTATGCTTGTTTGGAGTATTTATACCCTGATGCTGTGTTTTGAGTTTCGGTTTGCTTGATTGTCTGGTTGATATACGCGTTTTTGTTATTTTGTTGGTTGGTTGGTTGGTTGGTTGGTTGGTTGATTGATTGATTGATTGATTGATTGATTGATTGACTAAACATAATGACTCTGGGCCATGGCGGTCACTGCCTTGGGCAAAAACAAGGCAACTAAAGCCAAAGTAATGTACAACACATCAGACAAGCGTGCATAGGTTTCTCGTGGGCGTGTTAGCAAGCCACAGTAAGCTTCAGGCAAAACAACACATTTAATTGGCACATTTAGCAGGACTAGGTCAGAACAGTATAGCCACACAACATAAAACATAATCTTTGTTACGCACTTAAACCCCTGCATCCCTATTCTGGGGGAGAACATTAGCCGGAAATAGCAGTTCTACAAGTTCACAATGTGTCGCAACGCGGGACGTTGTGGGCTTAATCAGTTATTTTTGATGAAGCGGACTAAGCTTTGTGTTAAGCATTATTTCAAGATTAGAATCTTGGTCTGAAAGGTTCTGTCTGAATTGGAACCAAATTATTCTATGGCAACACTCAATCAATCAACTTTTTACAGGTGCAAAATTAGTGGGTGAAATTTGAGTTCTAACTGTAGCACTGCACTTTCTTTACGGGATTCATCGACCATCGGCCATTGTTTTAATTGTTTTAATAATTGTACCTTTTCACTTCATCTACAAAAGGGGATAATAAAAGTAGCTGAGCCCAGATGCACATGCACCTAATAAGAATTGTATTGAAACAAGATAGACTGTAACTCTAGATCCGTCCCCATGCTGGTTTCTGGAGTTATTTGTCTTTGTATATTTTGTATAAAATATACATGACTGAATCAATATGAAGTTGAAATAAAACCATATCACAAGAGCAGGAGGGAATAACCTGCCATACATGGCTCTATCCTTTACACACAGGACTGCAATCCATCTCAGGGGTCTACGGTGGAGTTACATTAAGATGCAGTGAAGACATTCCAATATAGCCCTAGGAAGTCTGTCAGCTTTGCATGACTTGGACATAGCTTCCACAAAAGTCACATTGTTAACTCGTTAAATATTGATGCCGTTTTGCTTGTCTGCGATGATAAAGGAATTCTGTCACAACACAGCAATACAGATGCATGCGATGCTGGACACACACACACACACACACACACGCACGAACGCATGCACGCACACACGCATGCACGCACGCACACACACACACACACACACACACACACACACACACACACACACACACACGCATGAACGCATGCACGCACACACGCATGCACGCACGCACACACACACACACACACACACACACACACACACACACACACACACACACACACACACACACACTACTTCACATTCAGACAATAGCTTACTGTTTGTGTTATACAGTATCTTCTTGCAGTTTCGGCAAAGCGGCAGTACGGGTTTTAGATAGATTAATTCTGCGAAGTAATGTGAAATTACTACGGCTTTAGATTAAATTATTGCCTGAAATGGAAGTGTTTTTCTTTCGTAGCGTTTGGATGTGTCATCACATTTCAGAGTATAATATCCTAGACACAGCAACTTGGCTGCTTTGGGACACTGTCCTGGCTCTGCAATATGGTTTCCTACATACCAACCATCCCCATTAATCCTTCTGAGGATCAGTTTACAATAGCAGAGTATGAAAATCACTACCGAGAGGGTATGTGTGAAAGCTTAAAAAAAAACTAAGCCAAACATATCAGACCGACAAGCTCACATTTTTAGCTTGTAGATAGCCTAGGCCTGTGATAATTATTATGTAATTGTCTAATCGCAATAATTTATTTGAGATAATCGTTTTCTTTTGCATAATCATAATCCTTTCCATGTTGAAAATAAAGGCTCATATTTTCAAAATAGTGGAAATAGCAGATCTACGAGCTCGTTAAAGTTATTCAATTATATAAATATTTTCTCATATCTGCCCTGTACACCTTTTCTGGTGTTTTTAAGCATTATGTTTTTGGTGTTTTAAGCATTATGTTATACTTTATACTTTTATTGAAAAATAGCAGATCTACAAGCTCATAGTCCGTCCGTCCGACAGACAGACAGACAGACAGACAGACAGACAGACAGACAGACATAATCTGACAGACATAATCTGACAGACAGAATGCTACGCACCCCCACATAGTTGAACATTTAATGCAAGTAAATCCAGTCAGTCACACACTACAAAATGCTACCAAATAAACCACTATCAGTGCTGCAGTTTAGAGGAAAGAAAGTGAGACATGCGTGTTATCTTTTGTTACAGTATATGCAGCTGTTGATATTTTATGAAAGCAAAAACAGGACAAAAAAAGCGTGCACGTGGGAGAGCGACTGCATCCGAGAAAGCTTGCCTAGGGTGACAATTGTGTCAGAACTGGCCCTGTACTTAGTTACTTCCCTCCACTGGGGGTGGACATGATGACCATATTATACAATCAGTAAGTCTGGCTAATGTATGCTATTTGACCTCAACAACTTGTATCAGAAAATGACTCTCCTCAAACCATCAGCCCTCTGGTACACCCATGATGGAACTCTGAGGTTTGAGTTGAAAAGCGGTGCTTTCACAAGTACAAATAATGATAGGTCTGCAGCAGACCCCCATCTGAAAAGGTTTGTGCCAGGCACAACACCATCATGCAACAAAGTATCACTCAAGTATAGAGACTGTGTGTTCTGGTGTGTCTGCAATAAATGTGCATACATGTGTGTTACCGAAACATACCTGAATAGGGGTGCATGCATGCACATACGTGCGTGTGTGCGTGCCGATCTGCCTGTAAAGAACCGGATCTCCCTGGAGGAGGGCCGGGGGCCGGGGGCCAGGGTACCCAAGGTTCTGCGGCAAGGCTCGGCCATGTACTAGTGCCCCCTTCCTCCCTGCTGCTGTGTCGCGGATGAATATTCATCATATTTACCCTGTGGAAGACGTAGGGTGAAATGTGATCCCTAGTCGCCTCAGCTCAGCTCCTTTCCTCCCTCCCCATCCATCACGTAGACTGCAGTCCTCCCCCAGGGCTGCTAAATGCAGTGCCCTCTCAGTCCAGTGCAGCGCCATTCTAGACGGCCCTCCCGCTTGTAAAATCTGTCACAAACTCTGCCACTAGCTTTAGCCCCCATGTGCTCCGAGCTTTTCACTACTTATCAGTCCCTACGAAAAATTCTGCCATATTCTTTTTTGTGCATGGGCCCAGTATAATTCAAGGACCCGGTCTTTTTGTTAAGGGTGGAGAAAAAATACTCTATACAGTATATGAAAAATAATCTGCAGAAGGCTCACTCTACCGACAGCAGTACAAACGTCTCTATTTTTACTATGGAACCAATCTGTTCCCGCTTTGGGGACTCAATGAATCTCACAGCGAAACCCATTTATTTAGTTTCTAATGAAAAGCTACTTCCTTTGCTTTGGAATGATGATTGCTATCGGGTGTAAAACCTCATACTGTAGTGTACAGTATGTGCAAAGATCTATTCAAATAAAAATATAGCAGATCTCAAAATGTGCCGCAATGCAACAAATTTTGAGCGCGTAGATCTGCTATTTTTGCTTCTTGTGTGTGACGCATTCATTTACAAAAAAAAGTTCAAATAAGAGTATTTTGTCCGACAGCAACGATAATATAGCAACAGTGTTGTTACACTTTCACAGGCTTTAGAAGGAGCATTAATACGAAGCAGTCCTATCTGCTTCAGATTGGTAATTATGAACGTGGCTGCCGCCGAATACAGTCCCAGGTAATGAGAAGACCATTGTGGCACGGAGTCAGCAGCAGGAAATGAGAAGGAGGAGAGCCAGATCAGTGTTATAATTTCGCCAACTAAAACTATGACGACAAAAGCTTGTTGACTACCTTTTTCACTGATGAAGACTAAATAAAAACTAAACAAAATCTAAGGGGGGCAGGGGCTCAAATTCGCGCGCGCCGATTTTTGGGGGTGGTCTTTTTGTGGAGTCCTTCCCTTGTGCCATTTCATGTCATTGGACAGTAAAATAAGCAATATGTTCTCATTAGTCTGAAACTAAAACTGACTGATGGCAGATTAAAAGATAATTCATTATGATAGTGGAATTTATCATTACTTGTAAAATGTTCGTCTTGAACGGCCAATGGCACTTATTGGCCCCCCCAAACAAGCCCTTATTGGTCTAGTCCTATATGACGGAGGACTTTTTCACGATGATTTAAAATCTCTGCGATGTGATTGTTGTGAATGTTTTTTTTAATCACAATAAACGATAATAACGATTATTGGCCCATCCCATCCCAGTCCCAAGCATCCGGCTTCCCTCCCAGGCACCGTGTGTCTCAGAGTACATCAACCATTACATTCATCCCCTTGTTCTAATCCTGAGTGTGATGACTCGGCTTGCTCTGCCGGGGAAAACAGGACCTCACTCCCAGTCCGCTGCGGTTAGTGCCTCCAATGTCAAAACACCATAATGGCACCTACACCCTATCGACTCCCAGAGGGATGCGTTGTCAGGATTTATTCGTTGCTTATGTCGTGGCTCCGTAGTTCCTGCCATGGAGAGATTTAACACCAACGTGTTTGACACCGTTTGACATGATCTAATTGTCTCAATAGCAGGGAGACAAAATACAACCACCCAAATGATACACATTTACATTTAAATACCATATTGACAATCTTGTCTGTAAACTAAGGCAAAAAGTTGGCTTTTTCTACCGGAACAGAGTTATTGAAGCAGTCTTTCTTTCTGTATTGGACTATGGAGATGTCATCTATACAAAAGCTGCTCCTTCTCAAGCCCTTGGATGCAGTTTATCACTCTGCTCTGCGATTTATATCTGGTGAACCTTATAGAACTCATCACTGCGTCCACAGAGTGGGCTGGCCTTCCTTGGCCGACAGGCTAAATAAACTTTGGTATCTATTTATTTTTAAAGCAATTGATGGGATCTTTACCGGTGTGTATTAAGCTCTGCTGGATTGGAATCCTGTAACATATAGGTCACTGGCTTAGAGTAAAGGTTCCAAATGTAAACACAGAACTGGGAAAAACAGCCTTTTGTTTTAGTGCCCCAGCCATGTGGAATGATTTACAGCTTAAATTAAAGATCTGCTCCCCCATTACATACGGTCAATTTAAATATTTAATTGCAGACTTACCCCCAAGTGTCTGCAACTATTTTTAAACATGTATTAGATCACACAATGAGAAAATGTTGCTGTTCTGGTTTTTTTGTGTTTTTTTAAGGTTTTAATGAATGAATAGAAGTTATGTTATATGGATAAAATTACACAAAATGTCATTTTATTAATTTAAAAGAAAGAGAGAGAGAGAGATATTTTTTTTTACATATTTTTGAATTGACACGCTTACAAAACTTTTACGGCATGTGAGTCTTCCGCCCTAGTCCCTGCGGACCCCCAAATTGACCATGGAACTTGCCCTTGGAACTTTTCCCCATAGTTTGTGTGTGTGTGTGTGTGTGTGTGTGTGTGTGTGTGTGTGTGTGTGTGTGTGTGTGTGTGTGTGTGTGTGTGTGTGTGTGTGTGTGTGTGCTGTGCTCACTTGTGTTGTAACTTAGCCTACTGTTGTTTTATTGTCGTTTCAATTATAGTTTATATTTGCGAATGTGTTGGGATGAAGAGTCTTGCAAGCAGCTGTTTCTATAACCCTTCCTGTTTGTATGCCAGAGCTGGAGAGGACTTCTGGGAACTCAGATTATGTAGCAGTCTACTAACGGAACCGTTGGTTTGATCCTTTTGAATGATGTCAGGCGGTCAACGGCATCCCTGTGACATTGAAACACTTGTCAATCTCAAAGACACCTGACTTCATATTTTGAGGAAATTGAAAAATAAGTATAACAGTACTTAATTCCTGTATAAGTCACTGATTCAAGTGGTTAAGTTCCTATCACACTGAGATTTTCTGGCCCCACTGTAACTACTGTATGAGGACCCCCCTAGGTGTCCCGGACCCCTGTTGTAGACCCCTTGTTCACGAGCACGGACGAGCCAATTGGCTCGACCCAGTCAGTGATCACCTCTCCGGCGCCCCGCATCACGCCAGAGAGCCGAGGGCGGTTCAATACCCGTCAAGTGTCTGTCTGCCTGGCCTGGCACCCCTCCAGAGCACCGTGGTGGACGTGTCTGTCTGCCTGGCCTGGCCCCCCTCCAGAGCGCCATGGTGGACGTGTCTGTCTGCCTGGCCTGGCCCCCCTCCAGAGCGCCATGGTGGACGTGACAGGCCGAGGAGGGGAGACGAGAGGAATAACTAGACACTAAGCTCTGGCTGATGCCCAAAACTCAAAAATACTGGAGATGTGATGTGGTGAATGGGCCCTCTACTGCTGCCTGCACAGCGTGAAAAATATCCCGGGCTAGATGAAAAAAAGAAAAAAAATATGTTTACAAAAATGTACTGGGTGTTTCTTTCTTTTTTTCCCCCTTTTTCTCCACACAGTTGTACCTATATTATATATAAATCACACATGATTTCATATGGACTAATTGAGGGACGGTCAATAAAACTGACAAACAGACGGATAGTGAGCATATAGTATATGTATAGCATATATGTGTTCTCCCTTAGAGATAGGGTGAGAAGTTCAGTCATGCGAGAGAGACTCGGAGTAGAGTTGCTGCTTCTTCGCTTGGAAAGGAGCCAGCTTACGTGGTTCGGGCATCTGGTTAGGATGCTTCTTGGGCATCTCCCTAGGGAGGTCCTTGAGGCACGTCCCTCTGGGAAGAGACCCCGGGGTAGACCAAGGCGCAGTTGGAGGAATCACATCAACTCACTGGCGAGAGAGGGAACTCTGGAGCTCTCTGGTGGAGCTGTTGTCCCCACAACCCGACTACTACATGGAAATGATTATGACAATTCTAACAATTATGTTAAAAAAATGTATTATCTTAAATAATTGCGACTAGGCGATTATGTAATAATTGTGACAAGCATACTTGGGATGGTTGATACAGCAACCGCTGAAAATCAACAACACAAAATCTATACACAGAATATTGATTCGGTGCTTTTGATTTGCAGGTTTGACTCGGAGTCGGAAACCATCTGGGCTTTCAGCGTCGCTTCAGCCACATCCGTGACTTCTGACTTCTACATCGAGAGACACGGAGAGAGAAGGAAGAGACAACTTCTACATCTAGAGACCCACGGAGAGAGACGGAGCCAGAGAGAGCTCTGTCATCACCTAGCTTCACTCACCACCAGTCATACAATCACATCGCCCTAACAGGTACTGTACAGACACTACAGCAGCACCCATATTCATAGAGCCCGTCCCCTGTATCGGATTGGACCGTCTCCCGTTGTTTTTTTTTTTTTAAGATTATTTTTTGGGGAGAGATGCAGCAAAGGTAACGGGACTCGAACGGGGCTGAACACGCAACACGCTGTCAGGCCCGTATGTGGCATGCGCCTGGACCACTTGGCCAGCGGGCGTCCTATGTCTCCTGATTTTTTACCTCATAAAAACCTGGCATCCCTACGTTGGGCATGATGTAATTATATAGGCATGTCATTATAATGTCATATAATGTCATTATAGGCAATGCTCATGCGATTGGCTGATGTAGAAGTTTAATTTTGTATCTGTCAAAAAGTAAATTGTGTTTTTATTATGCGCCTAATGTAACTATGCGACCATCACATCTACGTGGCAGCGCCGAAAACTGTTACTCTAAGTTCAAAACATATCGCTCCATGTTTCGAGCTTGTCAATCTGCTACTTTATATTTTTTTTGTGTGACGCTTGCCTTCAGCATGATCAAGTGGGGTTAATTTTACGAGAAAGTTTTTTTTACACAAAGAGATAAGAGGTTTCTGCCAACGATTGAGTAGGCTCATTGTCTCAATATAGGCTTCAGGCACCGCCAGTGAAGGACACTATCACACACACACACACACACGCACAGGGCCTGGCACACACACATGCACGCACACACGCACGTGCTCACACACACACCAGATCCCCGTGGACCCAAGGTGATACATCAGAGGAGATGAGGCGTGCCATTAAACCTGCAATAAAGCCTCCTCCCCCCTTATTCAATAAGATAACCCATTCATTCTTCACTCGTGCCCTTCAGCAACGCTGGGATATCAGCATGGTTCACAATGAGGGAAAATCTGGCAAGGACTTCCTTTGATCAATTTCACCGGAGATAGTCGTGAAGGTTAGCCGGATTAATTAGTGACAGCATTTATGCCCGGACACACACACACACACACACACCACACCACCACGCACTGGGCCACTCACAGAGCCATCAAGTATAGGATCATTCTGTAATAACTATGATTTTATAATGAGAGAGAGGTGTTCTTAGTGGACTCATCAACTTCACTATGGCCTGGTTAATTCGTTTTGCTGTGTGTGTGTGTGTGTGTGTGTGTGTGTGTGTGTGTGTGTGTGTGTGTGTGTGTGTGTGTGTGTGTGTGTGTGTGTGTGTGTGTGTGTGTGTGTGTGTGTGTGTGTGTGTGTGTGTGTGTGTGTGTGTGTGTGTGTGTGTGTGCGCGTGCGTGTGTCTGTTTTGGACATATGAGGATTCCACCCGACATAGACGATGTAACTTATATGGACATGTAGTCTGTAGAAGAGTCATGACTAATTTATGGGTCGATATATTGGTTTATCACAAATATAACGCATCTACGTTGTCTGGTATGCAACCTATTTTAAATCTTTCTTTTCACAGAACATACTGTAATGCAGAAAAAACTTGCTTACACGCACAAACAGTGTATAGGGCCTAAAATCCAGTATCGGTCGGGGCTCTATAGTCTGCCGAAGAGCCCAACCTGATATTGGCCTGTCCCCAAAGGTGGGCTTACACATCATCAGACGTACAGTAACCGTTAGGTAGCCTCATTTGAGCGCCTGGAGCCCTCACAGCCACGGGTCCATGTGTTTTTATAGTGCCACCTTTTTGGGGAAACAAGAGAGGCGAGCCGGTTAAGCGGAGATGGCCACAACAAATCTGAAAATATATCCGTCCGATTAAGAAAGCATGGAAGATGTACCGGACACATCACAGGCATGGCTTGGCTCGATCTATCAGAGAACTGCAAATAAACACAGCTATAGATCAAGTCAAGAATGATAGCAACGGTGAACCATTTGGCGTGCAATCTCGCTTTTTGTTGCACGCGCCCACTCAGACAGATGGAAATGGGAACTGGAAATGGAAATTGTCTTCAGCAATTTGACCCATGCAGTCATAGCAGAGCATCTGAGAAATACAGAGGCTCTCTGCAAGCAATTCCAAAATGAGCTCATATAATAATGCCTTTTTATGAAGTGTGTGCAAATGATTGATTGATTGATTGATTGATTGATTCATTGATTGATTCATTGATTCATTCATTCATTCATTCATTCATTCATTCATTCATTCATTCATTCATTCATTCATTACTTTATCAGTCAGAAATGTAAACAGCACTTTGTAAAGTAAGACATTAAGGCCAAAAGGATAACACAACAAATTGCTATGCATTGCTGAATCGATTATTTTTAACACAATAATACGTCATTGACAAATGCAAAATGTACAGTACAAAAGCGATGGGAAATGTACGTTTACCTCACCTTGTGGTCTCCTTATAGATGTTGTTGTCAGGCCACATTTTGAAAGAATCCAGTGTTACTCATCCTTTAATTAGTGGATGGTGTCAGGGCATTCCACATTTTGGTGGCAGAGCAGTAGAATGAGAACTTTCCCCTGTCATTGTGGGATCAATGAAGAAAGGCAAATACTGCTCTCTCCTGTATCATGGACTGCACTCCAGACTTGAGCAAACAGGAGCTGTCAGTGCATGGCGTTAAGAGTTTCCAATGAGACCTGAAATGGTGTCTCTCCATTCACAAGTACTTTGCTGGTTTCATAATGTACTCGACACCACAGGCAAGGGCTTGTGTGTATGAGTAATTCTTAGATCATACACTACTAGGTTTGGATGTTAATAACCTCTGAGGTGGTCAATCATTATGACCAGAGCCACTCCATTCACTTCACGGGTGCCAGTCCAATGACGGCTCTTCTACATAGACTAGCTTCTATTGGCGAGGAGCATGGCGAAGTGTGACAAAGTCCTGGACCGGAAGTTGACAGAATGCACTGGACTCAGGCAACAGCCCAGTTTTGATCTTAAATCCCTTTATTTTAAATAGTTTTTTAGTAATAGTACAACATAAACATTACAGAGACTTTAGTTGTTACTGTACAATACTTTAAAACAGTTGTAATGTTGCACAGCACCAACAGTCTCAAACAACACGTTGCGTTACGAGTCTCACAGTGTTTTGAGCATTCTTGAATCTGCCTAAACTCACATACGTATCAATGGACCTGTCAGTAGGCTATAAGTCAAGAAAGTCCTTTTTTTCCAGGATTCAAATTCAGAAATAGCTAAAGTAGCAGATCTGTAAACTCAAAGCTTGCGGATCTGCTACTTTTGATGATTTTATATGACACTGTATTGTGATCAAGTAGGGTGTTAATTTGCGGAAAAGTACACAAAAAGACATGGAGATAAGAGGTTTCTGCCCGCCAGCAACAATATACATTTTATATATTTTTATTAAGCACAGTACTTGAGTAAATATTACTTTCCACCACCACTGCTTGCAACTTTCCGCTGGGCTTAGCGGTCAGTCCACCGCTGGGCCGTTCTTACAGAACATGTGAAGCATCTGACAGTGCAAGCACCGTCAACAAGCAGATGGGAGTTTAGGGTTGACAGTGCTGAAGCAGTGTGCTAACAGCTGCCTTGAAACGGAGAAGGCTTCCACTGCCCTGGAGGAGCTAGGCAGATGTTGCCTCAACAGCTGGAAGCATCTGCCAGGGAGATGCAGACGCGTGGCCTTTTCTGAATGGTGTTGTTCCAGATCAACACAGTGAGCAAGATCCTGCAGAGCACCAAAAGTTTCAATCGAGACACTGGGGAAAGTAACCATGGTGGTATGGGAGTCTGTCGAGTTTGATTTACTGGGGGATAATAATATCTCAAATGTGTATACCTTTATCGCTTTACCGTACGAAAATATATGCTTTACATAGTGGGCAAAACACTAAGACACTGGGGAATAATGAAAATTATTCATTATTATGGCCGGTGGGGATATGTTTTATCCCTGCTTCTGGATTGTGTCTGATATTATGTTTGATCACAGTCTTAACAAGTTAATCAAAATGTATGTCAACCACATTAACGCTGCTGTTACTATTTTGAGATTGCAGACAAAACTTGTCTGCGATGCCACGTGGTGTGAGCTCGCAGATGTAGATCTGCTTTTTTCGCAGTTTTTAAAGTAAATATATAGGGCTTAAGTGGTTCCAACAAACTCTGTTTTTTCTTTCACAAATCGAACCATGGCCTCTCACCTCTTCCAAAACAAATGCCAGGGAGACTGCAGAAAATCATTTTCAGAGCATGTTTCTTTTAATGATAAATCAATTGATTGTGTACCAGCTTGGATCAGTGGAACGGAATGGATTTCAAAATAATATTGACCATAAAATATATATATATAAAATATGACCATAAAATGTTTGATTCTGTGTCAAAAAAGGGTAATAAATGGGTTTTAGAAATCCAGTTATGATTGAAGCGGACAGGCGCGGCCATCTTGTTTAGTGTTAGTTTGTAATGTCGGACAACGTGCGTCGCCGCTGTCTAAACGGTAGCCGTGATCAAGGCAGAATGCAGTCTACTGTGTGTCTCCAATCACAATATAACGTTTGGCTCAGGAGACACACCTACTGGAGCATTGAATGCTCTGATTACCGAAAACCTGATTTTGTCCCTTTCAATGCATTGATGGCATTCGAATCCGCTAGATCTTCAAACCTAAAAACTGCAGCCAGCTCCACTTGTCTAACTTGTCCTTGGCATTCAATGAGTTGTTATGATTTAAAACAGAGAGGGAATGATGACTGACAGAGGAAGTCATAGAGAACAGAAGCAGATGGAAATAGATGATCTACGGCGACCCCGATGGGAAATCCAGACAGAAGAAGAAGAAGAAGAAGAAGGTTATCATTACACGTTTAGTCTTTTATTTGGGGGCCCACTCATATTATCCTCAAAGCCCGACCTGTGGGACCCAGCCCACAGGTTGGCAATCGCAAGTTATATTAGCTACATGTATTTCTCTACCCTCTGGACATGATGAAAAGAAGTGGAAACAGTAGCCAGAGCAGCTAAACAGTGGCTGACAGTGATGATGCAGAGGATCTGGTGCTAGAGGTAAAAACCGAAAGGGTGCTGTCAGGACCTTTCCCCACACACGTCTCTCACCATCTGAGATGCTTCATTAATTACATATATAACGAACATGTGCTTGACATCTAGCCCAATTGGGCCTCATGCTGCATGGCTCTCTCCCCGGCTGCAACTTCTCACTCTCCTGCATGGTGACAGTAGTAGCTGCAGGTGCAATATTCTTTTTACATCATTGGAGCCTCATTAAAGCTTACCACAGATCAGCCAGGCTTACGGGACGGCCTGTCCGCCCCTGGTGTTGTTGTCTCTATTGAGCGTGTGACATCAATAAGTCACTGGATATGGGAGGGTGTGATAACATGAGTTGCAGAGGCCAAAGCTCACCAAGGTCAGTCTTTAGTGCGGCTGTCGCTTTTAGCAATGACGCGACTGCGGAAAAGATGGAACCCTATAAGACGGCAACATGGTTTCCCAAACGACAGCAAATAGATCTAAATAAATCTTATTCTATTCCTTTTGCAACAGCGAATCTATATCTCACACCGCCGTCTGCCTCCTCTTCTCTCACACCAAGAACTAATATCGATATATATATATATATATATATATATATATATATATATATATGTGCTGTCAAAACCCCTAATTGGCCTAATTGGCATCAGTCATTGGTGTCAATCACTGATCATGAGTAGTCAGCACCTGGTGACAATCACTGATTGGGGCGAGGCACTGAAAACAGGAAGTGTTTGTCCAGTATGAGAGCAGCAGCAGTGGAGAACACAGCATGGAGAGAAGCAGAACAAACTGAAAGACTTTTCATGAACTGAACTGCAAACATTGGAGCTGGGAAGACCGAAACCTCAAGCCATCAAGGGGAATGCCACTGGTGCGTTAATTGTTACTGCATTGAAGTTTATTTTGTTGCTTAAATTTATTATAAAAGTTATTTATGTTTTTGTGCTGCTAGGCCAAATTTAACAAACAAACATGGCTACAATGCCATGCTATACTAATGTATAACAGGTGCGTGCGTTGTGATGGAGCAGTGATGAGTGACTGATTGACTACGAGCTTGTGTGCGTGGTGACTGAGTGGTGTCTGAATGTGAGTGGTTGGCCACTAGGTGGACCTGGTCGTGATTGGTTCTTGTGACCAGGCTGTGGACTATAATGTTGGCTCTCTCCAGTTGCACAGATGTCTCCCTCCTGGCAGTGTTGCTAGATGTACGATAATTATCATATTTGTACCATAGTTTTACCCTCTTCAAAATAAGTCAGTAAATCAATAAATCTGACCTTAGATTTGTACTAGGAGGCATTAAAGACACAGGTCACGTCTTTCCAGTCCAGTCCAGTTTCAGTCTTTGTAAGAGGTCCAGTCCATGCAGGAAGTTGTCTGAATTCCACACAGCATATTTTGTCCCATAGGAGTCGTAAACAAGGTTGTTTGTTGAAATAGGTTAAAGCCTCTCATACGATCTGGCAACACTGTTCCTGACCAGCCTCCAACCATAGATATAAAATAAATAATAGATGACTCATTGGCCTCTGCAGGTCGTTGGAGCCATGTGTGTCCATGCTTAAAGAAGTCAAGCGGAAGTGTGGAAGGCATGCTGCGTCACTGCACTGCCACTCAAGTGACTATACTGGCCAATCACAGCCTGTCTTTTCTGGGACTTTTCAATTCAATCCAAAGGCTCTTTATTGGCATGAGCAAGCAAACGTTTATAATGCCTGTCTGATTGGCCTACCAAACGTCCCCCCGTCCGTGACACATGTGGAACCCAATTGGCAAGCTTCCTCTTAGCTCTGGTCCATAGCCCTAATGCCGTTGCTGGCATTGCATTAGAGCTATATGGGATGGGACTTTCAATTAATTGCCCTCGCATGAAATGCACCACTGCCTCTCGACTCTCTGTTATATACAGTAATAAAAAGAACATTTTCACTACTCACCAATACAAGACTACTTTCCCCGGTGGACACGGGAGTCCCCCGTGCACCACACACAAAATGCACTTTTTGGCCAGAAAATGATTATTTTTTCAGCTGAAGAAAAATACATTTAGTTACTCCACTGCGCCCTCTACCGATATTGCCAAGAGAAAATCCCATAGAGAAGACTTTTCCTTCCAGTGAAAAGAAAATTCCTTTTCTGGGATATACTTAAGAACGTAATACTTAAGTAAATGTACTTGGTTACTTTCCACCACTGGAAAAAGCATCACCATGGAAACCCTACTGTATGTCCCGCTTGAGCTCGTCCCTGGTTTATTGCCTCAGTAACAATATTACTTTTGCAAAGGGAGGAGGACTGAAGCTAATATGAAGAGGCTAATGCAGCCATGATTAAATGACAAATCTGCCCTCCCATCTCTGGATAATACAAAAGCAGATATCTCATATTGCCTTCATATCACTGCAAACACTTCTAAGCGGCCTAAAAAGAAATGTTATTGCTTGAGACTCCCCTTCCCTCCCCTTTCTTTTAAGTCACACAGTTCAGCTAATATTCCAGCCTTCGACTCGAGAAGAAGGGCTACAGCATGATTGCTCATTCCAGGCTTCGTTTTGAAGGAGCTCAGCAATAAAAAATAATTGAGATCAAAGGGGATGAATGCAGACCTTAAAAATCAAAACAAAATGAAAGACAGACAGTCGATGCTAGTGTGCGGTCCAGGAGTTATACCGGATACTCGGCAAACCTGCATTCAATATCAAAACAGCTGGCCTGCCGCTCATGCTTTTCAATAATGATGGAAACTCTCAGGCGACAACAGAGTAAGCCTAAGGGCAACATCATCAGAGGTATATTTCTTTTTTGTTTCTTTTTTTCATCTGCGAACTCTGAGGGTCATCCGTCATCCATGGAAAAGTGAAACCCTCAGCAGCCTCTCTTGTTTACCCCCAAATGAAAAATGTCCCACAGTGGCTGCTTCTTGTTGCAGTCCAGCAGAAACCTTGTATCTCCATATTTCATAACATGTTTTGTTTAATTTATTTTATTTTTGTACTTCCTCACACAACATTGTCGTGCAAAAGTAGTAAATATATAGTAGGCCTACAATTTTGTCTTGTGACTGATAACTACTTTGGATCCATTTGGAACAGTTTTCTTTCCGTCCCTTTCTTTCTGAAAAGTACTGTAGCATTTTTGGACAAAAGTTTTCTGATTGACAGTAACAAAGGATGTGCCAGACCGGAGATCCTGTCAAAGTCTGTAATCAAAGCGGTAGGCTATCATCAACTCAGGTTATCTGTAAGCCTTAAAACTGATAATTTAGTATGCTACTGTATGTTCTCATGCAAGTATGCTTAAAAGGACCTGATATTCTTCAACAATGATAGCAAATCGGCTATTTTAGTTGCACACACTGGCTCGCGAGTATACAGTACAGTATACAGTACAAAGGGACTGTCTATTTCAGTGTCTCTCTGAGTCCTGAGGCAAGACAGAAAATCTATAACATAGCCATACCACAATACCCTGAGAGATTGTGGATGACAGTGACAATGCTAGTAACTGCTGGTGGCTGATCACATTTGTTGTGGACATTCCAGAGAATGGCTCTGCTGTTCTGTAGGGGTGGAAGAAGTCATTTTACTTAAGTAAAATAAATACTGTTACAATTAAAAGCCAAAATGTTTTTTCTTTTTGTATATAGCAGATCTTAAAGCACACAACGTTTTGACATTGAGACATACAGTAAGTCGACTTAATTATGCATTCAGGATTCATTCAGCCTGTTCACAGATTAAAGAGATGAAAATTAGCACAGTCACAGACTTTTGTTTCATTCATTATTTCATTGTAGAGCCTGCATGGTCTTTTATTTTGTATGTATTGTCCCTGTATAGACTAGAGCATTTGTTCAGTAACAGACAGTCTCCCTGTCTCTCTAGCCCTTTTATCAGATTCATTTGTATAGTTTTCCAGTTCCAGGTGTGTCTGCTCATCACTTCCCATTTCACTTGTTTGATCTGTATCAGTTGCCTGAATTCTCTATCCTGATTGGATAAAATGAGTATCCGACAATTTTCTGTTTAATAAAGAAATGGAAACTCTGTTACTGAACAAACACTCTATAGTCTGTAGCAATGAGTGCAGAATATAGAGTTAATTAACACTTATTTTAACCAAAGGCAATCACTTCCCATATACCTTTAAGTACAGTAGTACATTCACTTAGCTATACTTCCCAACCACTGCTGTTTGTTCTGTGATACAACAGATTACCTGTCCCTTTCCCCTTGGATTTGATTATAAAGAATTATGTCATAAAAGTATAGGCAGAGAGCTAACAGGACATCAGACTATACGTGATAACTGCTAGTTTGCCTGTCTGGGGACTGGGATCCATCTAAAAAAAATCAATGGGTTTTTCTCGAATTGAACTAATGTGGCCATGTCTTTGCAAACAACTTGCTCGTGTAAAACAATACACCAGTGAGAACATTTTAGAAGATACTACTCTTGGAAATACAAGGAAAAATCCATTATCAAACAACAATAAATGCTCAATTATTGATCCCGGAGTAATATTTCACCAGTTTCTGTTTTTGTTTTATCTGCAATTTTTCTCTTTATCTTTCCGCTCATAAAAAATTCAACAGTTCAATCTTTGTGTCCAACGTTTTCATTATGTGCAGATTTCATCAAGTGAATCCATTAGTGCAGTTTAACATTACACCTGGACAAAAGCACATATGCATCGTAACCACAGACTCTGTGGTCAAGGGATCCCAAGGCTTTCACCCCCTAAAATAATTATATTTTAACTGGGGAGTCGGGACCCTAAACCAGTGATACTCAACCTCAGGCCCGCGGGCCACATCAGGCCCGCGGGACCATTATGACTGGCCCACCAATGAAAATCTAAAAAACAGAAAGAAAAAAAATCTGGAAAATGAAATAAAAAGAAATAAATCTGAATGAAGTTATCTTTAATTACATTATTATAAGTAATACTATTAGAGTTGTACTATTACTCGAACGAAAATAAAAGCTTGGGGGGGGTGGGGGGGAGATGCAATGCAAATGAAAGACATATACTGTGTATCCCTATTCCCTGACATAATTTTATAGCTAAACGGACAGAATTATTTTATTATTTGAATGATGAAACCCAGCTGCCATTAATAGTTGGAAATTGCGGAAATTGCGGAAATAGAAATTGCGGAAATTGTAATTGCGGAAATGGTGGAAATGGAAATTGCGGAAATTGCGGAAATGGTGGAAATGGAAATTGCGGAAATTGCGGAAATGGAAATTGAGGAAATTGCGGAAATGGAAATTGCGGAAATGGTAATTGCGGAAATTGCTCTTCACTTATAGCTATCTATTTTCAGGTAGATTGTTTTATTTTACTCAGTCAGCCATATCACTACTCATTTTTTTTCATGAAAAAGGTCATAGCTGGGTAATCTATTTTCAGGCAAATTGTGTTTATTGTATTTTATTTTACTCAGCCATAACAATTTATTTTCTGTTAACCAACTTGCTGGCTGGCAGGCAGGCAGACAGCTACTCATAGACAGGCAGACAGACAGACAGCTACTCATGGAGAATTGGACAGGCAGGCAGTCAGACAGACAGCTACTCATAGACAGGCAGACAGACAGCTAATCATGGAGAATTGGACAGGCAGGAAGGCAGACAGCTACTCATAGACAGACAGACAGCTACTCATGGACAATTGGACAGGCAGGAAGGCAGACAGCTACTCATAGACATTAGACAGACAGACAGCTACTCATAGACAATTGGGCAGGCAGGCAGACAGCTACTCATAGACAGACAGACAGCTACTCATGGACAATTGGACAGGCAGGAAGGCAGACAGCTACTCATAGACAGGCAGACAGACAGCTACTCATGGACAATTAGGCAGGCAGGCAGACAGCTACTCATAGACAGGCAGACAGACAGCTACTCATGGACAATTAGGCAGGCAGGCAGACAGCTACTCAGACAGGCAGACAGACAGCTACTCATGGACAATTGGACAGGCAGGCAGGCAGACAGACAGCTACTCATAGACAGGCAGGCAGACAGCTACTCATAGACAGGCAGACAGTAAGACAGCTACTCATTGACAGACAGACAATGTACATTGTACATTGTACTTTGATACATTTTGCGAAAATAAAGCAATTGAAAGAGAGAAGTTATCAAGTATCATTAATGTCGTAATTTTATCTACTGGCCCCTGGCCCCTTGCCATTTTTGTAATGTGGCCCACAGGTAAATCTATTTGAGTATCCCTGCCCTAAACCTTGACAAGAACTTGGAATTGTAGGCGTTACGTTTAGTTTGACTCGGTTCTACAGATAAATATTGTGAAAACTCACAATGTGTGCCTTTCTTGTGTAAAATTTGACAATTTGGCCAATTTGGTGTTAAATAGGTCTTAAAAGTCATTAAATTGTCAATTAAAAATATGCAGGTAGGCCTAACCTGTATACAGTTATAGGCTACTGTATGCTGTTTACTGTCGAGTGAGTAAACAACGTTGCACATTAAGCATTGTAGATCTGCTATATTTGAAAACTTTTGCTTAATAATTTGATTATTAAAGGACCACTTCACCACTTTTCAACCTATCTTCATATACTAGGTCCTCACTAATAATCATGATACAATGGCAAAAACAATCTACTCTGTCTGTGTTCATAGGAGGGCTGTGGGCAGTTCAGAAACCTGCCCACCAGTGACGATACCGATAATGAAGTAACGATAATAAAAACATTTTTGTAAAGAAAATGTTAAAGAAATCTGCTTAACAATGATGTCACAGGTGGACAGGATTCTGAACTGCCCACAGCCCTCCTATGAGACACAGACTGAGTAGAAAAAAATTGTGCCATTTTATCATGATTATTAGTGAGGACCGAAGATAGGTTGAAAAGTGGTGAAGTGGTCTTTTAAGAATCTAAATCTGCAAAGTAATTAGCAACTAAAACAGTCCAATACAAATGTAATGCAGTAAAAAGTGCAATTTGTGCCTCTGAGATGTACAGTAGAGGAGTTAGTAGAAGTAGAGGAGTACAGGATGTACAGTAGAGGAGTTAGTAGAAGAATGAAGTAGGCTATACTCAAGTAAAGTAAAACATTACAATTCTAGTAAATAGTTTCTTTACACCACTGCAAATTATCAAAGACGTAATTCATTTTCTGATATTCTTTGTCAATGTTTGGCAGAGTGAGCTTTTTAAATCTTGAGTCCTATAATTCATCAACTAACTGTCAACTGCACACCAAAGGGTTGGCAGTGTAATGACAGTTTAAGCTTGGAAGGAGTTTTTGGAACCTCATGGATCAATCTTTACACATTCAGAGTTGAATTAACACGCCGGATTTGGACTGTATACCAACCCGCTGGACAGAGTTTTGCCCTGGCTCAGAGTGGGCCTTTGGCAGGGTACTGGCAGTGAGCACAAAACATTTGGCACTGGTCGGTCCAGTGGTTTGCAGGATTAGCTCCAGACAGTCGGACACACGCGCACGCACGCACGCACGCACACACACACACACACACACACACACACACACACAGAGGGACTGACAAACTAAACAAAGGTAAAAACTAATGAAACAGGCAATAATATAATAACCTTGGGGGGATCACAGTCAGACAGACAGACAGACAGATGTCGAGCCACGCCATGCTATATCTATTTAGAACATTGGAAGCGGGGATGGGAGAGCTGTTTGCCATGTCCCATTCGAAGGGGCAGGTGATAGGGGGGGCATGCGTTAGTCCGACAAACCAATAGCGTAGCGATACTAATACACTGCGTGGATATTAGTCTCGTCCCTCAGTATTACATTTGTTTCCGCAATGTCCCGCTCCATATTAGCATACTGGGCCCTGGTTGGTTATAGCCTGGTTCCAGACGAATCTGGTTGGTTCGTCACCACTTCGGCCGTGAAGTCCTCCCAGGGGCCAGACTTAATCTGCCTGGGGCAATAGAGGGTATGCGCATGCTTAAAGTGAATGGCACATCGAGTGGAAAATCGAGTGGCACAGCAACAGGCAAAGTGAGTTTAACATTGTGTAATGTTGTTTAATGCAATCAGATAGGACTTTTCTGTTTGGACGTATGGGTTGTCAAGGCCAGAAAGTAGGTTTTTTTGCCCCTCAGTAGGCATTCCTGCATAACTTCCGGGTTTGATGACGCGCATACCCTCTATATGCATTGCAAAGGCAGATGAAGGCTCACCTGTGGCTCCGACATACGTGGCCGGTTAAGACTCTCCCGTGGCTTTTGCGTGCGGTTAGTGTTAGGTTATGGTTTGGGGTAGGCTGTCGCCTGTCGGACTATTGTGTGTCGGACTGTTAGGACGTCGGACCAAAGATATGCACCCAGTGATTGGCAACCATATAGTGATGAATTTGTTCAATATAGGCAAATAACAGCTTCACAGGTGCATTTTGTTTGTGTGTGTGTGTGTGTGTGTGTGTGTGTGTGTGTGTGTGTGTGTGTGTGTGTGTGTGTGTGTGTGTGTGTGTGTGCACTATCCGAGTTAAATCAGCACTCAATATTTTACAGTGTACTTGGCTGATGGACAATGCGGCATCTAAGTAATGTAAGCCTGAGAATGGAATGCAAGGCCAGGTGGGAGAGCAGCTGTTCCCACCAGGTACAGTCATCACCCAAAAGCAAGGCCAGATGGAGCCTCTCAACAACTTGAATAACTCTGTCTGCTGCTGCAAAACAACAGGCCAAGGATGACAAACAATGTTATTAAGCATGTGACTGTTGTGAAGACCAAATTAAATCACACTCCCTGGCCTATCCGTTGGATTCGGGTGTTCATTTCGTCATTGCGTACGTTGTGAACTTGAAGATATTGTCCATTATGCTCATTGGTGAGAGAGAGAGAGAGAGAGAGAGAGAGAGAGAGCCAGGGGTGGACTGTGCAGGAGTACACAGGGATAATTCCCTGCGGGCTGGTCTGTCATAGTTTTTGTCAGCTGTCCAGAGTGGAGAGAGATCACCCTACTGTTTTGTCTATCATACTCAACAACAAAAGGAAAATGATTAAAAGAAAGTTTATCTGCCCGTTGTGACAACAGTCATTACTTTATCATCTGTGTGAGAGGGGCAATCTATAGGCTACTGATGAAATCTACTGTTGATTTAGTCAACTAAAATGTATTTTGGCGGGCCGTGATGGCGTCGTAATGGCTGCTTTTACACTTGGTTGGATGCTGAAAATAGACAATCTATAAAGCGTTGTGGAAAATACCTTGTCCTTTAGTTCTACTGGATATCTTCTCCACTACTAGCCCTCCCTGACATTTTAGTCTATAGTTTTCATCTGTTGACAAAATCGTCAATATATTATTATTTAGTCATCATAGCTTAGTTTTTATGTCCTTATTATAAGTCTCTTATTCCATATTTCTTTGCTTCCCCAATCTTCCCCTTGAACCAGACGTCTTTCTGGTCTGACATTCTGAAGCACAGCAAAGCTCGGATCCAAAGGATTCTCCTCCGAGGGATCTCTGAGGAGCTACAGTATGAGCAAGGATACCCCAAACACACACGCCTTGATGTTAATTACTCCGCCCCTACATCTGGCAATCTTGAATGACATGGCAGAGAAACAGTGTAGAGTTGAATGCCATGCACTTTTTATGGCCTAAAATGTATTGTCAGTGTGTTGTTTGGTCACCCCAGGCATGATGGTCTATGGTTGGTCACCTCTTTGACTGTGCTGCTGAAGCTGCCGACTAAAGGCTGCCAATATGCATCTTTTAAAAATCACACCCGTGTAAAGTGAGGGGCACTCTTATCATCCTACATTATCATGGAACATCACATTCCGGCCAATCACAATTAGCGTCCTCACTTTTCTGTCATTCCAGCCAATCACAATAAATTGTCGTCTTCAATTTTCTGCCCTCACTTTTTATTTCAGCCAATCAAATCATCACTACGGGGTTGTCAGCCAATCAAATCATCGCAATAATTGTGTCATTAAGGGGTGCAGTGGTTAAAAAAGGTTATTTGGGTTGGGTGCCATGAGTCAAAACCGTTTGAGAACCACTCAATAGTCTACGGTATGTGGGTCAGACTCAGGGCAGGAGCAAAGCCAGTGGCTGATAATTTATAACATCCTGACAGTTTTTGCATTCCCTGCAGAGTCCAAGCCAACACCTGATGAGATGGAATGCTGTTCTTGCAAGCCGTATGACGTGGAGGTTCAGCCACATGATTCAGGTTGTGGATAATGCAATCACAGATGCATTGTCTTGCACTCTGGGGCCGTAGGTGAGCCCCCCCCCCCCCCTCTCTCTCTCTCTTTCTCTCTCTCTCTCTCTCTCTCTCTCTCTCTCTCTCTCTTCTCCTCCTCCTTCCTTAAAAGAGCTGCACAGGTATAAATAGCTGGAGGTTGAGAGTGTGATGATGGGATAAGGAGATGAAAAACAGGGTTTCCAGCGGTGTGGCAGGGACCACCCATAAATCCCTCCACTTCAGTCTTTTCCTTACATCTTAATCCCTCCCACTGAGAATGCCTGCAGAGATGCAGGAAACCATGCCAGGATAGAAGTCACGTGGAGCATGTCAAGTGATGTCCATTACCGATTTCAGATGCACAGCTGGATCTGCTGCCTGTGTCTGTCATTATGTTCTGTTCACTCTGTTACAGTTTAATTTGCCCTGCAGTTTCACTTCTATATCCCCAAACATAGCTGTCACTGTCAGCTGTGAAACTAGACTCGCTCGCACGCACGCACGCACGCACGCACGCACGCACGCACGCACGCACACTGTCCAGTCCCCGACAGCACACTCACTGCATCCAGGTAATCCTCACTTTATGCCCTAAACTAACTAATACTCAAAGTATATATTTTAACACCATATATTTCACTGTATAGTTTATGAATTGAACACGTTGATAAAGTTCCCTTATGTGGTTCCCTGCTGCGGTTTGACAGTGTGAAGGTAAACGCAGCAAATTAAATATGCAAGAATGATGCAACGTCTCCACCCATTCGCATTGAGTCTACCGAAGTAGAGGTGTGAATGCGACCTAATGAAAACAGTCGAAAAACGAAAACAGCTGGATCCTTTTAATTGAACTTGGGCAACAATCCATCCATGCCAGATGTAGAGAACACCCTGTGCATTCCCTTAACAGAGCTGTCCACTGTCCAAGTCTGCATCTCTGGCTTCAGATAGTTTGCCCTCTGCAGTCAACCTCACATATTCATATATTCAAGCTTTGCTTCCTGTAATTTCGGAGACAAATACAATCATTCACATATTCACACTTTAGTCCGAAGCGACACTAACTCCTTCCACTGTGTCTGCTGCGGCATTGGGAGGTAAAGGGGAGACACTTTGTTGTGAAGGGATGATGTTGTTGCTGCAAAATTGTCGAGATGGCTGTGCGCAATATTAATTTGGCTGTATCAACAGAATTATGTCATACAGTATGTCATACAGCCTCATATTTGGTCTTGAAACAGGCCTCCAGATTCCTAAGGCCACCCCTGAGTATTGCACAAGTGAATTTGGTCAAACATAATTAAAAGCCAGGGAGAAGAAATTAGTTTTAAGTAAATAGTTAAAAACCTTAAAAGAGCGGGCAGACTTGATTGCGAACGCAGTGATTGCGAAATCAGTGAGCACTTACTATGAGACCTAGCAGATCATGTCTGTCTGTGTGTCTGTGTGTGTGTGTGTGTGTGTGTGTGTGTGTGTGTGTGTGTGTGTGTGTGTGTGTGTGTGTGTGTGTGTGTGTGTGTGTGTGTGTGTGTGTGTGTGTGTGTGTCTGTCCCGCTATACGTCCAAATATGGAGTGTGTTGCATCAGCAATCACTCAGCTCCATATATGGGCACAAAAGGGGCCAGGTCCACATATACAGTAACAGCGGGACAGACACACAGACAGACAGACAGACAGACAGACATGATCTGCAGGGTCTCAGCTGCGTTCGCTTCCTGCGTTTGCGCGTCTTACTGGTATATAGGGGCAGACTGTCCAGAGGTTGGGGCCGGCCACTGAAAAAGCCTCTGGACCTATAATTGTTATTGGGCAGTCAGGAGCAGCTGGTCAGCTGTTTTGTACTTTCTTGTGTTTTACTTTACTGTTTTCCTGTGATTTTGTAGTTTTGTCTTCCATGTTTCCTATTTCCAGTTAGAGTTGATCTTGCACTGTGTACCTTTTATTTTGTAGTATGGTTTTGTGCTTTTCTGTCTGCCCCTGTATTCTGTACCTGCCTTGTCTCACCAGTAGACCTACTGTGATCAGCCTATGTTTTGCACTTGTGTCCTTTTAGTCTTAGCCTATCCGTGTTGATTGTCAGTTAGTTTCACCTGTGTCCTGTTACTCCCTGTGTCTATATATACTCCCCTGTTTGTGCAGTCCCTTAATTGTCGGATTATTAGTTAGTCACAGTTTTCTTGTTGCTCCTGTCTTCTAGTGTTGTTATTTATTCCCTATGCTCCTTGTCAGTTGACAACGCACGTCGCTGTCCAAACAGTATAGCTCAACCGCACATAATGCAGCCTACTGAGATCAGTAGACGACTATTAGAGCATTGAATGCTCTGATTGTATGTGATTTTGACGCTTGCAATGCATTGATGGCATTCGAAACGGCCGCCAGCTAAACAAGCAAACAGCCAGCCGACAGACAGAGAGACAGACACATTTGTAGACATCTTGCTGAAAAAGTCCCATTTGTTACACCTGCCTGGCTCATGGCAATGCAACAAAAGGCAGATCACACAGCAAGGCATGTATTATATTAAATTAAAGTATGTATAATGGGGAAATAATCGGTTAACAGAAAATACTAGGTTTCAGTGTAATTGTCCTCCTAAAGTAAAGCGTAGTGCATTATGTGAAACAAGTAATGGAAAAGGTACTGAAAATAATACAAACACAGCAGCTGGAGACCAAGGGAGAGAGCTCACACTGAGATGTGACACACTGTCACGTTGTTGGTCTTTCACTGACATGCTGGTCCTTTGTTATCAGAACATTTACTTCACCATGCAGTGGTGGAAAACGTACTAGTCTGGAAGTAAAATAAATTCTGTAATTCAAAATGTACTTTCAAAATGCACTTGAGTAGAAGTACAATATATATTGGTATCTAAATGTACCAACTACAAAAAGTACAAAGTACCCATTATGCAGAATGTCCCATTTCACAAGTTTTCAAAAATAAAATGTATTTAAATATTAAATATTCAAATGGCCGAAATCAATAGGTCTGAAGACAAGTAGTGTTTTGTATTCACGTACTGTAGTTACTTTACCACTGTACTTCAGATAATGTGACAGTGACACACATTGTTGTCTCAACGTGTTTTATTATCATGCTCATACACTGCAGGTGGCAACAGGTGCAGAAGACAGTGAATTATTGTAGGTTGATGTTGGCTTTCTCGACAGTATGGATGGAAAAGTACAAATATGCAGGTTTAAGATAAAGTAAAACAAAAGCAAAACAGCACTGAAAATAACATTACTGCAGCAGCAAATGGAATTCAAATTTCACGCACTTCGCACGCACACACGCAGGTTTACAAACTGTCTCTGCATGCTAGTCTCTGCTATAATCTATACAATGTCTTGAGACAGCAGTGTGATTTGGCACTGTAATAAATTTGAATTGAACTGAATGGAATTGGTTGTCTTGGATGAGATTCACTTTTTATTTGTAAAACACTCAATTTCCCACTATACTCACCCTCTTCCTGTCAACGCCTTAAGACATTTTTTTCCACATTTTTCATGGGTCTGCTGGGGAATAGGTGGTGAATGTATAGACATATTGGAGTCAAACATGGCCCTGTAATTTAATGTCTTTGGTGTAGGCCTCATATGTAATCCATGTGTAATTCATGTTCCTATTGCTGTAACTGTTCCTTTTGTACACAGGGTTCCATTTCCAGAGAGACCTTGGCCTCAATGGCTTTCCCAAATCACAAAGGTTTCAATCAAGACTGGAGCCCTGCAGGGCTATACGTCACCATCTCATACCTCCACGCTCCACATATATTATTAGAAAGATGAATGTTGTATTTATTATGCTAATAGCATATTGGTTGATCCAGGAATGTGCCATTAGAGAGGGCTGCATGTGTAAATGTGCTGTGCTGTAAATCATTTACAGTACCATAAATTAAATCAAATCGAATGGGTCATTCAAGTCAAAATAATTTACAATGGTCAGAATAATATAGTCTCTTGCACAACATCTTAAAGCTGCTGTGTGGACGTACGTACCAAAGTGCTAAGCTATAATGGGAGTTGCCTCCCACAATTTAGTCTGGAGCACGGAAGCTCTTCCGTTTTGTCTTTACGATTGCTTAATAAGTTGTCGTCATATAGATCTAAATAATCAAAGCATTTATAGCTCGCTGCTTATCAGAACTGGAAATTCTAAAATAAAACGTAAAGAAAAATTACATTAAAATACAATTTTGTGAATGGAAATAATGAACAGGTGACAGCTTCCATACTCGGATTTTGCGATGTGTTGTTCCAGAATCTAGTTCCAGTTTGATTGATTTATTTTCCTTGCTCTCGTTTTCTTCCTCGACACAACACAAAATGGAGCTTGCACAAAAACAAATGTCAACCAATTCTTTATTTACGTGTCACTCTGTGATGTGACAATAAAGTAGATTCTGAATCTATAGTCATGCTGCACAACTCTTAGTTATTCTTATCTTTATATCTTTCACTATATACGAATACAGATTCAATTTCTTTGCCTTTTAGGCTTTGTAAACAAAAGATCTGATTCTGTTTCTGCGTATTCCTCTCCTCTGTGAGTCCTTCCGCCTGCATGTCGTCTCTCAGCACATCTTTAAACCTCCTCTCTGGCCAAACTCTTTTCCTCTTGCCTGGCAGCTCCATTTTCAGCATCTTCCTACCAATGTTTCCCTCAGCCCTCCTTTTCTCCTTTTCCATCTCAACCTTGCCTCTCTTGCTTTATCCCCAAACCTTCTAACCTGGGCTCTAATGTACTCAACATCTTTTTTTTTTTTTTGTATGTCTGAACATGTTTTATGAAAACGGTTATATATAACTTATAACTTATATTATATAATAATTGTGATTATCTCTAATTGCGAGCAGGCAATTATGTAATACTTGTGACAGCCCTATATAAGCTATAGCACTCGTCTCAGGCATGGAAGCTACAGTATATCACTCGCTTGGAGGTCACCTTAAAAATATGAAACCAGGCAGTGCTGCTGAATCAATTCTGTTTTGGGCATTGCCT